>NC_053028.1:96086384-96256852 GCF_003073215.2 Triticum urartu | reverse complement strand
ATGTTTGCTTCTTTAATGATTCTATTTGAGGATAGGACTATTAAATATGCAAAGGCATTTAGTATGAAATGTTGAATAATAATTTTAGTGATTTGCTACAGTAGAGTATGATAAGGTTTTTGCAATGGTTTATACTAACTTATCTCATGAGTCCTTGTTGAGTTTTGTGTGGATGAAGCTTTTGAGATTTAGGGAGACCGTGATATGAGAGGAATTAAGGAGACACAAAAGCTCAAGATTGGGGATGCCCAAGGCAACCCAAGATAATATTTCAAGAAGTCTCAAGCGTCTAAGCTTGGGGATGCCCCGGTTGGCATCCCACCTTTCTTCTTCAACAACTATCGGTTAGTATCGGTTGATCCTAAGTTTTTGCTTCTTCACATGATGTTTGCCATTCTTAGAATGTCATTTTATTTTCTTTAGTTTTGCTTGCTGTTTGAATGAAATACCAAGATCTGAAATTATTAAATGTTAGAGTCTTCACATAGTTGCATAATTATTCGACTACTCATTGATCTTCACTTATATCTTTCAGAGTAGTTTGTCATTTGCTCTAGTGCTTCACTTATATCTTTTAGAGCATGGTGGTAGTTTTATTTTGAAGAAATAGATGAAATCTCATGCTTCACTTATATTATTTTGAGAGTCTTAATAGCATGGTAATTTGCTTAAAATCCTAATATGCTTGGTATGCAAGATTAATAATAAAACTTTCTTATGAGTGTGTTGAATACTAAGAGAAGTTTGATGTTTGATGATTGTTTTGATATATGGAGGTAATAATATAAAAGTCGTGCTAGTTGAGTAGTTGTGAAATTGAGAAAAACTTGCGTTGAAGTCTGCAAGTCCCGTAGCATGCACATATGGTAAACATTGTGTAACAAATTTTAAACATGAGGTGTTATTTGATTGTCTTCCTTATGAGTGGCGGTCGGGGACGAGCGATGGTCTTTTCCTATCAATCTATCCCCCTAGGAGCATGTGCGTAGTGCTGAGGTTTTTGATGACTTGTAGATTTTTGCAATAATTATGTGAGTTCTTTATGACTAATGTTGAGTCCATGGATTATACGCACTCTCACCCTTCCATCCTTGCTAGCCTCTTCGGTACCGTGCATTGCCCTTTCTCACATTGAGAGTTGGCGCAAACTTTGCCGGTGCATCCAAACCCCGTGATATGATATGCTCTTTCACACATAAACCTCCTTATATCTTCCTCAAAACAGCCACCATACCTACCTATTATGACATTTCCATAGCCATTCCGAGATATATTGCCATGCAACTTTCCATCATTCTGTCCATCATGAGACATTCATCATTGTCATATTGCTTAGCATGATCATGTAGTTGACATAGTATTTGTGGCAAAGCCACCGTTCATAATTCTTTCATACATGTCACTCTTGGTTCATCGCATATCCCGGTACACCGCTGGAGGCATTCATATAGAGTCATCTTTGTTCTAATATCGAGTTGTAATCATTGAGTTGTAAATAAATAGAAGTGTGATGATCATCATTATTAGAGCATTGTCCCAAGTGAGGAATATAAAGAAGGAGAAAGGCCATAAAAAGAGAAGGCCCAAAAAAAGGCCAAAAAAAGAAAAGGCCCAAAAAATGAGAGAAAAAGAGAGAAGGGACAATGTTACTATCCTTTTACCACACTTGTGCTTCAAAGTAGCACCATGATCTTCATAGTAGGGAGTCTCTCATGTTATCACTTTCATATACTAGTGGAAATGTTTCATTATAGAACTTGGCTTGTATATTCCAACAATGGGCCTCCTCAAGTGCCCTAGGTCTTCGTGAGAAAGCAAGTTGGATGCACACCCACTAGTTTCTTTTGTTGAGCTTTCATACATTTATAGCTCTAGTGCATCCGTTGCATGGCAATCCCTACTCCTTGCATTAACATCATCGGTGGGCATCTCCATAGCCCATTGATTTGCCTCGTTGATGTGAGACTTTCTCCTCTTTTTTTCTCCACATAACCCCCCTCATTATATTCTATTCCACCCATAGTGCTATGTCCATGGCTCGCGCTCATATATTGCGTGAAAGTTTATAGGATTGAGATTACTAAAGTATGAAACAATTGCTTGGCTTGTCATCGGGGTTGTGCATGATGAGAGCATTCTTGTGTGATGAAAATGAAACATGACTAAACTATATAATTTTGTAGGGATGAACTTTCTTTGGCCATGTTATTTTGAGAAGACATGATTGCTTAGTTAGTATGCTTGAAGTATTATTATTTTTATGTCAATATGAACTTTTGTCTTGAATCTTTCGAATCTGAATATTCATACCACAATTAAGAAGAATTACATTGAAATTATGCCAACTAGCATCCCACATCAAAAATTCTTTCTTTTATCATTTACCTACTCGAGAACGAGCAGGAATTAAGCTTGGGGATGCTGATACGTCTCCAACGTATCTATAATTTTTTATTGATCCATGATATATTATCTACTGTTTTGAATGTTTATGGGCTTTATGATACAGTTTTATATCATTTTTGGGACTAACCTATTAACCCAGAGCCCAGTGCCAGTTTCTGTTTTTACCCTGTTTTAGGGTTTCGAAGAAAAGGAAAATCAAACGGAGTCCAATTGACCTGAAACTTCACGGAACTCATTTTTCAAAGGAAAGAAGCCTAGAAGACTTGGAGTGCACGTCGGGGGACCTGCGAGGAGGCCACGAGGCAGGGGCGCGCCCACCCCCCTGAGCGCGCCCTCCACCCTTGTGGGCCCCTCGTGGCCCCCCTGACGTACTTCTTCCGCCTATATATCTCCATATACCCTAAAAACATCGGGGAGCACAATAGATCGGGAGTTCCGCCGCCAGAAGCCTCCGTAGCCACCGAAAACCAATCTAGACCCGTTCTGGCACCCTGCTGGAAGGGGCAATCCTTCTCCGGTGGCCATCTTCATCATCCCGGTGCTCTCCATGACGAGGAGGGAGTAGTTCTCCCTCGGGGCTGAGGGTATGTACCAATAGCTATGTGTTTGATCTCTCTCTCTCTCGTGTTCTTGAGATGATACGATCTTGATGTATCACGAGCTTTGCTATTATATTTGGACCCTATGATGTTTCTTCCCCCTCTACTCTCTTGTAATGAATTGAGTTTCCCCTTTGAAGTAATCTTATCGGATTGAGTCTTTAAAGATTTGAGAACACTTGATGTATGTCTTGCCGTGGATATCTATGGTGACAATGGGATATCACGTGATTCACTTGGTGTATGTTTTGGTGATCAACTTGCGGGTTCCGCCCATCAACCTATGCATAGGGGTTGGCACATGTTTTCGTCGTGATTCTCCGGTAGAAACTTTGGGGCACTCTTTGAGGTCCTTTGTGTTGGTTGAATAGATGAATCTGAGATTGTGTGACGCATATCGTATAATCATACCCATGGATACTTGAGGTGACATTGGAGTGTCTAGGTGACATTAGGGTTTTGGTTGATTTGTGTCTTAAGGTGTTATTCTAGTACGAACTCTAGGGCTGTTTGTGACACTTATAGGAATAGCCCAATGGATTGATTGGAAAGAATAACTTTGAGGTGGTTTCGTACCCTACCATAATCTCTTCGTTCGTTCTCCGCTATTAGTGACTTTGGAGTGACTCTTTGTTGCATGTTGAGGGATAGTTATGTGATCCAATTATGATATTATTGTTGAGGGAACTTACACTGGCGAAAGTATGAACCCTAGGCCTTGTTTCAACGCATTGCAATACCGTTTACACTCACTTTTATCATTAGTTACCTTGCTGTTTTTATATTTTCATATTACAAATACCTTTATCTACCATGCATATTGCACTTGTATCACCATCTCTTCGCTGAACTAGTGCATCTATACAATTTACCATTGTATTGGGTGTGTTGGGGACACAAGAGACTCTTTGTTATTTGGTTGCAGGGTTGCTTGAGAGAGACCATCTTCATCCTACGCCTCCTACGGATTGATAAACCTTAGGTCATCCACTTGAGGGAAATTTGCTACTTTCCTACAAACCTCTGCACTTGGAGGCCCAACAACGTCTACAAGAAGAAGGTTGTGTAGTAGACATCACGCGCGCCGGGTTGGACTAGAATGCCTGCTCTTGTATAAGGGAGGCTAGGTCTGCTCGCCGGCCGCGTTCGCAATGTGCAGGTGTGCAGTGGGCGATGGGCCCAGACCCCTGCGCCATAGGATTTAGACCGGCGTGCTGACCTCTCTGTTGTGCCTAGGTAGGGCTGCGACGTGTTGATCTTCCGAGGCCGGGCATGACCCAGAAAAGTGTGTCCGGACAAAGGGGATCGAGCGTGTTGGGAAATGTGGTGCACACCTACAGGGAAGTTAATCTATTTGAATAGCCGTGATCTTCGGTAACAGGACGACTTGGAGTTGTACCTTGACCTTATGACAACTAGAACCGGATACTTAATAAAACACACCCTGCCAAGTGCCAGATACAACTGGTGATCGCTCTCTCACAGGGCGACGAGGGGAGGATCATCGGTTAGGATTATGCTATGCGATGTTACTTGGTGAACTTACCTTTTACTCTCTTCTTTTGCTGCAAGATGGAGGTTACCAGAAGCGTAGTCTTCGATAGGACTAGCTATCCCCCTCTTATTCTGCCATTCTGCAGTTTAGTCCACATATAAAACCCCTTTTTCATTTGATACCAATGCATACATATGTAGTGTAGCTCCTTGCTTGCGAGTACTTTGGATGAGTACTCACGGTTGCTTTGCTCCCCCTTTTCCCCCTTTCCTATACCCGATTGTTGCGACCATACGATGGAGTCCAGGAGCCAGATGCCACCGTCGACGACGACTCCTACTACACAGGAGGTTCCTACTACTACGTGCAGGCCGCAGATGACGACCAGGAGTAGTTTAGGAGGATCCCAGGCAGGAGGCATGCGCCTCTTTCGATTTGTATCCCAGTTTGTGTTAGCCTTCTTAAGGCAAACTTGTTTAACTTATGTCTGTACTCAGATATTGTTGCTTCCACTGACTCGTCTATGATCGAGCTCTTGTATTCGAGCCCTCGAGGGCCCTGGCTTGTAATATGATGCTTGTATGACTTATTTTATTTGTAGAGTTGTGTTGTGATATCTTCCCGTGAGTCCCTGATCTTGATCATACACATTTGCGTGTATGATTAGTGTACGATTGAATCGGGGGCGTCACACAATATCTGCCTACCTTGTGTTTTGGAGATTGTTGACAAAAACATGTATGGACTAATTTGTTTGCTAGTGCATACAGAGAGAAAGAGTTCATAAACGACCAAAGAGAATGATGTCTTCAGTGCTGAGTTCGAGGAACTTCACCGAAGTATATCTGCGTTGCAGAGAAGAACGAGCTATATTTGTTGAAGGAATAGAGTCGGGAAGATTGATGTGAAGAAATCGACCCCTCGAAGCTTTACTACTGAAGCAAAGTTGTTGATTTGGTACTGTCATCCGAAGAAATTCACTGCAGCAATGGAAGTCGAAGACAAAGTGAAGACGTAGTATTCATTTGGTTTCTCTTCTTTCATTCTTTCAACTCATAGGACCTCTGTACTATTAAGAGGAGTATAGGTTCTCGATGCTTAGATCTATTGTGATGCTTAGCTATAACCTATGAAAGATGAGAGGGAAATATCTTTGTGCCCCGAGCAAATACTTGCCTGCAAGAGACTGTGATCTTCTTCGCTGCGAGAGATTTGCCTCAGACCGAGGAGTTAGCATTTCTTGCTCCGCAAAAAATGTTACCATTGTGCTCAGATCCGACCGTTGGAATCGTGTCTTTTGGCCATTGGCTGAACCCGATGTCTAATTTGGTCTTTTCCCATCAGGGAAGGCTGCGGCTATAAATAGCCACCCCGCTCCAACTTTGTCCGTTGGCTGCTTCGCTTGAGATTTCTGAGAAGATTGATTTAAGCAACCCCTCTCCGAGTGATCTGAGTTTAAGATCCACCGAGAGAAAAACCAAGAGCCCAAGCATAGACAGTGATTTAGCATCACAGTAGTTCTGAGTGAGAATTCTTGTACCTGTTACTCTTGAGAGTTGCGCACTCTTTAGACGGGTAGGTTTCGGCTTTGAGTGTTGAAGAGTTGTTGTCTTTACCAAGCCTGATCTTCAGCAACCAAGAGTGACTGTGGTTCGCGAAGGTCGACTGAAGGCTTGGAGATCACCGATAAGGATCTAACACGAGTGAAATCAACGTGAGTCTGATCAGCTCTGCGTTGAAGGATAATAAGGTGAAAAGAGATTATCTTCCGTGTTAAGTCACAGCCCCTCCGACCAAACGTAACCCTTTGGCAGAAGGGTGAACTGGTCTACCAAATCTCGTCGCCATTGAGCACCACTGGTTCAATTTACTCTACTACATTTCCTTCAATAGTTATTGTTCATGCCCTATGCCGATAGATTACTCGATCATTTCTTTCTGTCTGATATCATCTTGTGACTTTGTGATCACCCTGTTTCATTGTCTTCACCTGTTTTCACTCGGTACCACCCTATCTCTCATATTCACTTGAGATATCTGTCCATAGTTTTTGTATCAGTACATACCATGTTGTGTCTCATTCTACTACATCTGTTTGCATGTTGCATTACTCGCATCTTAGTTAAACCTGTGATTTATCAAGCTCGTACTGTTGTCAATGCTTTCATCAATGCATATATATATGCCTATGACGAAGAAGATTGATTTAGTCCATTTCCTTCGTTACTCTGTCCCGCTGCTATGAGTGGGATTAGGTTCAAAGCTTTCGAAAGAAAATTTTAATCTCCCATTCAGCCCCCCCCCCTCTGGTCGATATACTCTCGGTCCTAACAGAAATCATAAGTGGGCCATTCAGGATCAGCTGACACGGCATCATGATGACTGGAGAGTTTGTCAAACATTGAATGAAGAATTCGAAATTCATTAGTAAAAGTTTGATTTAGTTCCATTTCCTCGACAAATAGATCTTTAGTCTTATCAATTAATTTTTTAATCATTTCCATAACAAGTTGTTGCTCAGTAGCAATTTTAGCAAGTGTTGAATAGCTCGGGTTTTATTCATTATTTTCGTATTCATCACTTGTATCAAACTAGGAGCCATGTGAAGTACCTTGGAGCCTTATTCGACTGTTGGCACGTGCCGGCTTGGATTATGTCGGGCACATCTCCTGATCTGTCGTCATGACGGTGGGGGTCCTTGCTTACAATATTGGGTTCCGACCACTTTTGGTGTTGTCGGTGGAAGGCTAGGAAGTCATTGGGGAGGTTGGTTCGCGGTCTGTTTGGGTGAGGGTCCTTTTGCTGAGTTCGTCTGGTTTGGTGTTACCTTGGTCGGCATGGCAACATTTGGTTCTCACCTGATGTCATGGTCATTGTTATTTATGATCAGATTTCAACATGTCATTCTCGAATGCCCCGGACATAGTCGTGCCGCGTGGGGGTGAGGGGAGTGTTGGGAGTCGGACGCTCTATTGAGAAGTCAAAGGGGGATTCCACGATCAATGCGGGCCGAGTATAGAGAGACAACCAAGAATTGCTGGCAAATATAGACATAATATGAAATAAAAAATGACTTGCAGACAATTCACAAAAATATTCTTCAAATAGTTCACCTAAATTATCAGTTGCATTTATTATTTTTTTCCCTTTGTGGATCATTCATAAAATATGTTGTTCATAAGTTTCTTGGCTTCTTCACTTCAATTGGTGTTTGCGTCAAAGGCGCAACGGGTCATCTAGTAAGTACTCCCTCCGTTTCAAAATAAGTGACTCAACTTTGTCTATGATGATTAAGTCACTTCTCCTGGACAAAGATACTTTCGTGGGATTTTGTTAACGCATATTATGAAACACAACTAATCGCTGCAGAAAATTGGCATGTTGCTCAAGTATTGACTATGTTTTTCGAGATGTTTTGTGGTGCAACGGTTTTTTTGTGTAGGGTTTATTACCCCACATCTTCATTAATGGTACATAATATTTTAGAAATTCTTACTCACATGTACACCCATGACCAACTGTGGATCCGCCACTGCCGCCGCAGGTCGTACACATTTCTTCAAAGCAGCTTGGTCTTCCTCCTCTTGAGCGGTGTCGCCGCCACTCCACCTATCCATTCTTTCCACGTCTTCCAGATCGACTCACTGAAGCCACCTCCTTCCCCTTCTCCTTTCTTTCTCTTATTAAGAGTTTATTGCACTAACAACTGCACGCAACTTGTGTTGCGAGTACTTTGATCACACAAGCTAAATATTATGGTGCGTTTGGCCACATAACTTGGCAAAGCAATAGCATAATACGTGACCTCGTGTGCTCGCTTTGCAGTCATGTGACTAGGTCATTTCAATTTTGAACTTGTGTGACCAAACAACACATATGAGAACAAGTTGTGTGATCACAGTGTAGAATACTTTTCTCTAACACTTCAACAGCCGAACGTTGCAATATTACCCATCCGCCCCCAGTCTTCATCATTGTCATCATCAAGTCGGCATCCTGCCGTTTGGTCTTCCTCCCATCGTTGGCAGGGTGAGCATTCGCTCTCTATGTGACTATGTCCATGCACTGCTTGTTAATTGGGTACTCTTTTTTGGTACTTGTAAAACAACGGTGATAATCCTGCAGAAAAACACAATGATGAGAAAAGCTCTTGATGTATGAATCCAAGTATACAACGAAGCGAGCGTTGGTCATGCATGAATTTCAAAAGTGTTGGACACTGGCCAGGGTTTCAGTACAGTAAGAAAGAAGTAGCACACGGTAACGATGTCATCAGTACGTACGGCGTGCATGCATCGTTATGGCACGTACTTGTGTCCTCCTACGAGACATTGGGGGAGCGACATGAAGCAGCGGTCGTGCACGTACTCTACCTACTACATTGAGATGTGACATGACATCATGGATGACGCGAAGAATGGTACGTAATGGCGGCCGGCGTCGGCCCCTCGGACGACCTTGGCTGCCCTACCTGCGCCGGCATTCATGGCGGCGGCAGGATGACGGGCGCCATATGCATCGGATCCAGAGGACCATGCGATCTCCACCGGAGATCTTGCCACCATTTACACCTGGTAGTAGGCAGCGCGCGCGTATACAGGCGCTTTCAGCGTGGTTTTTCACCCCGCCCTTCCCGCTCCTACCCGCAGATGCTCCATACGTGCCGCAGTAGACGGGATACACTGCATTCGTCTGATCATTGATACAGTACAGACGGATGTTTTTACCTTGGGAGCCGGGGTATGTATGCACCCACTACCTGACTTCTCGTAATAACTTGGGAGCAATTTGCTCGGATCCTCCTGACCTGCCAACAAGGTGATATGTATGGGACCAGCCAGCTCGTACGCACGTTATTGCACTGTGACTGCGGCATGCAGGCCGCAGCGGCAGCCAGGCGCCAGCTACGCGGCGCTGGTTTCGAGGGTCGTCGGGGCGACACGACAGGACAATCTAGGCAGGATGCCGTTTGCCAAATGCGGGATCGTCGAGCGCGGACTCAGAGCATTCACATTCGGACTTTACAAATCCGATTCCTCAAACACCCGCCGACATGATTGGACACGTCCATAGACAGTGACTGACCATACCTCAAATTAGCTACTCTGCATTTGAGTCTTTTATATTTTAACCTCTAGATCCATACAATGCATGTCAAAAAAAACCACATACTACATACTACCCTAGCTAATCTTCGTCGTCGGGGATGTCCACGACGTCGGTGTCGGGCATGTAGGAGGGCTCCAGCTCATCTCCTCCTGCTCGACCTCATCCATGTAGGCGAGCATCTACTCCTCCTCCGCGGCATGCTGCACCTTCATCTCCTATGGGCGACAGCGTCTGGCCTCCGCATCCGACTCCGAGCGGAACGAATCGATGATGGCTTGCTGCTCCACCTGCAGATCCGTGCCCCTGGCGTCTCCCATATCCTCCTCTCAGCATCCTCCTCCTACTCTAACTCCTTTGGATCCACTGCATCCGGAGGTAGTCTCTCAGTGATCCAGGCTTCGCGCCTTGCCCGGATCTGCTCAAGGAGCTATAGCCGGTGCTCTGGCGTTAGAAATGGGTAGTCCCTTATCCAACGGTGTGGGGGCATGCCTACTAGTGATGGCGGACAGGGAGTGGAAAGCGGCGGCTGCGACGTACGGGCAGAGAAAAGTGTGGAGGGGTAGGGTTTCGGTGCTGGCGTTCGTCTTAAATAGTCGGGCTAGGCACTATGCAGCCCGCCGGAGTAGTGCCACGCGGTGACATCGATCCGACGAAGGAGACGAGCTTTGAACCGCTGGGTTTCCAGACAATTCCGCGTGGGACTCCGACGTCAGTCCGACTAATCAGGCAAAGTATTTTTTGAAAGACAAGGAGTAGATATAATAGCGCCTACTTCCTATAATCATGGGCCATCACCCCACGTTGCAGTTTTCTTTTATTCAGTCGAGCAGGAAACCAAATATAGGAGGAAAACACGGTTTGATCCGAAAATCATGGCGCCATTTGAGGAAGAACTCCACGCCAGGTTTGATCCTCTAATCCCGGCAAGGCCCGCAAACAGAAAATCGTGGCCTCATACACGCTCTACATTACTTGCATGCAATACGAAAAACTGCTAATGAACATATGTGCAGGCTCATCATGGATAACAAACGCGCACACATCGCCGAGTCCCACCTTGCCGCCGGCTCTCTCGCATGTCGCCCATCTTGCTACAGCACCCGCGCACGTCGCACACCTCGCCGATGGTCGTTGGCCGGTCCGCTCGGTCCGGCCCGGGCTTGGCCGCCGCCGGTCCAGTCCCTGAAATCAGGACCTTCATGATCTCGGTCCGGTCTGGTTCGGACCGCAGCCGGCCGATCCAAACGATGGCTCGGACCGGGACCGGCCGGCCCGGATCGTGTCCACCCTTCTTCCTTCCGCGGGCTTTCACACTAGGCACGACGGCTCCGTTCAGATATATGGTCTGGTCGTTGGCTCCGAAGGCGATCATCTATCCTCCTGAGGCATCCCCCGTAGGCTAGGCTCTCTTGGCAGGTCGGATATGGCTTGCCCAGGTCTGTGGAGGTTGCTAGAGGGGGAGTATCGTCATGACATGTCGGTTCTCCTGTGTTGAAATCAGAAAATGGGTTCAGAAAAATCACCATTGAGATTCTAGGATTGTACTACTAGGTTACTGGGCTTAGTTCCGTACACATGATTTGAAAGGAAAGATGGACTAACAGAAACAGTGAAATTTTGAGCGGAAAAAGCGATAAAAGTTCAAGCATATTATAGGTTCTTACCACTTTTACTATGGAATTGAGAAGGCCATCAAAGTTGCAGCTGCTAGAATTTAACGCACCCTGACCCTGCAGCTTTGAAATTCCCAAATCATACACATCAGTCTGTTCAGGCACAATGGCACCACCATCGTAGCTAAAATCACCATTGTTCAGTCTTTGGTCTTGTCTCATTCCACCATCCATTCTATGTCTAGAGTTGCTTGCAACTCCAAACTGGAGGTATTTCGAATGTCTGTCGGTATCATGAGGAGGGAGCAGCCTTGTACTACCAGAAGAACTAGCTCCACATCTGCCGCTGCTGGCTGCTATGAGGCTCTCAGAAGGGCAAACACCAACAGTCATTCTTTCTGAAAATATCCCCTTTTGGTCCATCCCTTGTTCTTCAGTGACAAAGCTAGCATCCAGCTTTGTCGCGATAGCACCATCGAACGAGATGTGCAACGGTAACTTGTCGACAGAAAATCCATCACCAACTGGAAGAGCACCCTGCTGAGACCTTTCAAGCAATCCTGAACTTGCATTTTGTATTCCTACTGATGGATGGGCTCCAACTTTGATATGTGGAGTGCACTCCAAAAGATCTTCTGGTGGCAGTGAACTGCTTGTAATTCTCTGGAATGTGCCACGCATAGTGTTGGCCAGAGCACCCCCAGAAAAGACAGAGCACAGATCATTGGTTTCTTGATGAATCCACTCCTGCTGGAGCCGGGGCTGCCCAAATGATGATGCGGTCAAGCCTTGCGTCAAGTCTGCGTGTTTATTGCCTTGTAAGCTTACTTCGCCATTGTTGCCAGCACAGTGAATTCCCTTGGGAGAAGCAAGGTCCTGAAGCCCAAATGTTGTTGCACCAGCACCACTCAGCAGTCCATGCGGATTGAAAGATGGAGGAGCAGCAGAAGGGCCAAAGGGTTGATGATAACTATGAAGTCCTTCAAATGCTCCCATGTGCAAGAAGGGGTCTCTGCCTCCAAAAGCAGCAGCAATGCTGGCTTGTTGTGATGCCACAGCACTTAGCCGTCTGAGGTATAGCCTGTACTTCTGCATTGGCACATATAAAGTCAATCGCAGATCACAATCGCATATGTTTCATGCATGAGATATAGTATAATCATAAGAGTTCTAGAAAATAAGACCTATAATCAGAGATAACCACTCTCTGGTTTGGCATCGAAATTCTTGCGGAACTGCTACATAAAAGCACTACAGTATATATTAACATCTGACGAATTTTCTTAACTTTTAATGTAGGCTTGTTAATAACTTTTCATAGCTTTTGCATTTTTATTTTTAAAATATATTAAAAAAAGGTGTACAGCACGGTTTACATAGTTTAGTTTTTTTTTGAGGTAAACATAGTTTAGTAAGCTGGACACGGCGGCAGGGGCGGATCTAGAGGGTGGACAATGAACAATTTTACAGCTGGCCCACCCTGGCCCATTGGGCTAGATAAGCCACTGGGCTGTGTCAGTGTCTTCCTTCTATTTTTTTTCCTTCTAGCTGGTTTACAAAACTGAAACAATGTAGCCAAACTAGCCCTGTTTGATAGCAAAGTATTATAAAAACTGAAGTATTGAAAACTACAGTAATTTAGTCAGTAGGTACACAATACTACAGTTTTGACATAACAGAGTATTTTGAAGTATTCGTGATACAGAGGACCTGTTTGGTACAATGACGTAACATTAGCTGACTAGCTGTTAGCACTGCATACAAGCATGTTTTCTAGATGTTAGCTGGCTAGCCATTGGCATTGCATCCAGACCGGCGTAAGAGCAGCGCTGCTCTAGCTGGCTGGTTGTATCATGCATAAGAACGCAGAAATCCATGCATCCAGGCAGCTGCGATCTATTGCAGCACCATGCACAAACATGCCATGGCCTCTAGGTAGCAGCGGCAAGCCATGCGACGCCTACTACAATTTTGCCGCTGAGGGAGAAAACTCCAGCAACAACATGGCGGTGGCAACGATGACATGGAAGCGAAGGGGAATTGATGCGAATAGCGAGGGAAAAGATAGCGATGCTTTCCCTTTTTTTTCTACAGCTGCTCTGTTTTAAAAAAAAAAGAGGTCCAGAGGTCTTTTTTTTATGCAGAGAAAAAACCTTGGTTTGGTAAATACCACAGTATTAAAATCACAGTTTTTAGTGGCAACCAAACAGCCCGTTGTAAAAAAAATTATGGTAATCTAAAAAACTGTAGTATTCTCATAATACTTAGAAAATACTCTGCTATCAAACAGGGCCTAAACTTGTACAGCAGTACATACCAAAATGCTACATTGAACTTGTACAGCTGTACTACCGAAATACTGCATTAAACTTGTACAGCAGTACATACTAATTTATGTCAGATCCGATCTACTAGTGGGGAGGAATAATATGAGCAAGCTGCTATTCACATTAGATATCTCCTTTTTCAGGTTTCCTGAAAGATTCAGTATAGCTGAACAGAATGTTTCTTTCATATGTTTTGTCTCCAGACCAGCTGAACTCATTTTGAATGGACACCAGAGCATGTTAACATATCTACTATACCTAAATAGCTAGCCCCCACTATAAAGAATTCTCTGCCTTCTCCTTGCGCCACATCACTCAAATTAATTTAGCCATTGGATATACAAGATCTATCTACAATAGCCATTGGATCTACACAGGTTGAGAGCTCCTCCACCAAGCGCATGCAGTAACCGAAGCATGCATGCAGAACGTGCAAGGTTTGCTTTAATAACCCAAAAGAAATTTGATGCATGCAACTCACACTCCGATGCTCCATGAAAGAAAATATCCCATGCATCATATTTTGTTTTATTTTGCTTCAGTTTGGACTTACTCAGAGAGATACACATTTATTTATTTTTAAAATGTTGATAAGAAAATTACCATGCTACAGGAAAAACCGTAAAGACATTAGCTAGATTATTTTTCAGCGCAGTATTTATTTTATACAAATTCTCGCAGCAACGCGCGGGGTATTCCTCTAGTTTGTTAAAAAGGGTAGCACAAATAACAGTTGTATCTATACTAAATATAACAGTTGTATGTATACCAAAATACCATTTATGTTTTGTTTCCAAGCCATAATACCAAATTAAGCTCTGCTCTACTTTGCTCCGCAATTAACGGTTGTTTGTTAGCCCTCTTAATTTTAACACAGGAAAACAAGGCCACTTTGCAGACAATTTTATCAAAAGTTCTGCAAAAGTTTTCTCTCTGTGCATCACAGGCTCATGAATCATGAATGGAAGAGATAACAATCCAATAGCTAGAGCTAAAGGTGGTGATGGAAGTAAATGCCGTGCTGGCGTACCTGCAGATGACTCGCAACATTTTCCCTGGTGAGCTTCTCCACGTTCATAAGCTCGAGTATTCTTTTAGGTACAGCCTCTGCAACAATCAGCGAGAGAGAAGGACACAAGCATAAATGGGTTTGCTGTAGCCTGCAAGAACATTTAACATAAAGCAAAAGGCAACGTTGGGAGGTGTTTTTTCTTTCTTACTGTCGATCCCGAGCTGGTTGACGGCAGCTACGAACTTCCGGTGCAGCTCCACTGACCACACCACCCTCGGCTTTTTCGACGCCGCCGAGGCATCGTCGTTGTCCTCGCCTTCATCTTCCTCCTCGCAGTGCGGCTCCTTCCTCTTCTTGCTGGCCCTGTTGCTTTGGTCAGACGACCTGTCACAGGTCGCCTGGCCGAGCCGGTGGTACGAGTCCCAACTGATCTCTTTGCAGAAATCAAGATTGTTCGGCTCACGGTTGCAGAATTTTCTCCTCACAACGTGCTGCCACACGTTCCGGAGCTCTTCGATGCGAACGGGTTTTAGGAGATAGTCACAGGCACCATGAGTTATCCCCTTCAGTACAGTTTTTGTCTCTCCGTTCACCGATAACACTACGCCGAGTTGAATGGTATATCATTAGCATCCATCCATATTCTAACACATGCATTACTCAACAACAAAGTACCAAAAAATCAATAAAGGAAGTTGTGGGCTTACTGATGACAGGGAGATCCATTTCGAGCCCCACGAGCTCGAGGAGCTTGAAGCCGTCCATGTCGGGCATGTGGACGTCACTGATGACCAGATCAAACATGTCCTTGTTCTCCCTTAACAGCCTCAGTGCAGTAGCAGCCTGGTTGGTGGTTGTCACTGTTAAAGAGACAGCATGTGCTCTTATATCAGATTTACAATTGTTGAAACTTGAAAGCAGAGGATGCATAATAGCTAAGATATATCGCATTGCGTTGCAAGAGTGTTAAAACATCTGTAAAATTTATGTCTGTGATATGCATTTCAGAACATGGCAGATTGTTTTTACACTCTCCAATCTGCAAGTGGGAACTCTTGCAACCACAGAAGCATTTAAGCAATAGTAATTACCAATGCAAACTCTCTGGAAGACTGGAACAGCATAAAGTAACATCAGATGAGTGATAAGTGAAAATACAATTAACTAGCTGCAGGTAATATGACTTGCAACAGAATGAAGTTTCTTAAAAAAATACACACAATGAAGTGCAAGCAGGCTCTGACCATGATACTGGCAGCGGCGTAGGAGGACCTCCAGAACCTTGAGGCACACGGGGTCATCGTCGACGGCGAGGACCCGCATGCCGGCGGGGAACTGGTCCCTCTCCATTAACCCCTTCCTGGCCTCCATCATCATGGCGTCCAAAAGCATCCGAAATCGTCCCAATTCAGAGTAACCTAACAACTGCTTGTGAACTAGCAACTCCTATTTAACCCTAAAGACAAAAACTCTGAGAAGCTAATGGCGGCTAATTAAGAGTAAGAAGAAAGGGGACACCACCTGAACACAACAGAAGGGAAAGCTAGGGGACCCGAAAAATACTCCGGGAACAAGAGAGGGAAAAACTCTAGGTGGATTTGGATTCCGGCACACCGGCGGTGACAAGATGGGAGGAGAGGCCTTCAGGAACGAACCCGCCGCAGCTCCTCCATCACTATTGAGGAAGGGAAGAGGCTGGGAAAGCAAAAGGCCAAAAGGACCAAGCGAGACAGAGGAAAGAAGAAACGCAGAGACAGACAGTGACACTCCGGGTGCCCAAGCGAGGAAGCAAGCCCTACCCGTGCTCTCAGCTCAGCTCAGCCACGCCAAGCAACACAGGCAAGCAAAGGGAGAAGATGACAAGGAGGAGGAGGAGGAGGAAGCAGCCAAACCACCGCAGCAGCAGCAGCACGCACGCTTGGTGAGGTGGGGAGGGTGTTGTTTGGGGAGGTGGAAGAGGCGAGCAGTGCAGAGCGAGATGGCGACGGAAAGCAAAGTTTTGGACTGTTGGTGGCTGATTTATAGGGGTCAGTCAGAGTGGGAGTGGTGACAAGTGACAACTGATAAGGCTTGCAAATGATGCAAGACTACGAGAGGAGCCGTCGGACCCACACAGGCCACAATCTTCCGATGCCATGGCAGTTGGGGGAGCTTGCTTGCTACGGTTGTCTTTCACTCATGGTGATCTTTTTTTTAATCATTCATCGTGAACTAAAAGCAAAAATGCAAAATGATGATGCAAGAGAGAGAGAAGAATATCGAATATTTACTATGTGAACAGTAAATCCAAAAAAAGACTTGAAAAATCCAAAAAAAACTGATTTTTTTGTCAGCCAAAATACTCAAATGCGTGATGTTCAGGCAAAATTTGTGGTGTTCAGACATCATATCCGAGGAGCTCTTTTAAAACTTCCTCACAGGCCTGAATTTTGTTTTTTACTTAGGGCTACTGAAATGTCCAAACACCATCAAATTTGACACGGGCATCACACACTTGAGCATCATGCATGACAATTTTTTTTGAATTTTTTGCTATATCTTTTGATTTTATAACTGTCCATGCTCGGGAGCCGAATCGCTGCATTGGAAGAATATATACTACTGTCGAGTGGTCATGGGGAATTGTAGATTGAATGTGCTCTCCGCTCACCAAGTGCTATTTTGTGCTCAACACAATATGGTGCTGCACTTTGGCTGAAAACGTCAAACTAATCTTGCGTTTATATTCAAAGTTCATGAATATTTATAAGTTTGTGTATGTTTTAAAATCCCCTAACTTTATAAATTATGAATATTTTTTAGTTTGTGTATATTTTAAAATTCCTAACTTTATTCAAAATTATGAATATTTTTTTGAAATGTATGATTTAAAAAACCATAATTGTATTAATTTACAAAAAAATTAAAATTTTAAGATTTTAAAAAAATCTGTGAACATCTTTTGATTTAACAAACTTTTTCAGATAAAAAAAGGATATCAGGCTTTTCATAAGTGGGTGAGTGGAGCAGGTTGTAAGTTGAGAGAGCGAGGGCTTCATGAGCCGACCCATGTGAAGTTATAGCAACGAGTGCATGGTTTCAACGTGGAATGGGAGCTTCTAAGATGATTAGAAAGTGAGCATCACCGACTAACACCGAAGCCGAAACATGTAAGAACATCACAACCACGCAGTGAACAATTCCACTCTCCCCTCAGAGCAAAAACCGTCTAACACCAATCCATCACTATATACAAACAAATAAAATACCATCAAAACTCAAACCAACGCTGATAAAGACAAAATAAGACAACCATCCACAAAAACCCGCTAGACGAAAAACAAACATCCCATTAATGCAGAACCGCGTGGCGAAGCGCACGTTAGCCTCTAGTTAGAAATGAGAACAAAAAGAATACTAAATTAACCCCTTGACTCTGTGTCCCGCAAATTGAAGAAAATGCCCTTAACTCTGGAGATTCCATTTGGATTTGGACGGCCGTGTCACTGCAAGGACTCTGGACGGTTTATAAGAACAGACCTATCGGAAACTGGATTCAGAGATCATCATGCACCACATTCATTTTCGAAGAGCAAAAGGCTGATCAGCTAGCGCCAGGCAAAGATCACAACTTTTCATAAATCGCCTGCTCGCCGCGGAGCGATCGGACGTACCCCCGCTAATTAAGAAGGATCTTCCGAACGGGGCTTGCACGCTCGTACGCTACGACGTAATCTCCGGCTAATTAAGATGGGAATCTCTTCGCAGCAAGCGGAAGGACAATTAAGCTCGATGCAGAAGCTGGTACTTCCAACGTACTCTAGTCTACCGTGGTACGAGCAGAGCCCAATACATAATGGAATCCCTACTGCTGCCTGCCGAACTTAATAGTAATATAGTCCTAATTAAACTGGTCGCACATGCTGATTTGCTGTTGCATATGCCACGGTCTTACTGTTTAAAAGTCCACAGTTCGTACGTACGTGCCTGCTGCAAACTTATCAAGACTCTGCGATTAGTCGTAAATGTCTTGGTCGTACTTGGCGATACCGTGACAGTAGTAGTACAAAGATATCGTGGTGGTGTAAATGTCAATAAAAAAAGATATCGTGGTGTCAGTTGAAAAAAAAAGATATCAAGGTGTTTGTGTTTCAGTAATGTTTAAAAACTTTTTCTAGAGGAGGTACTGTTAAAAATCTGACAAATCTATGTTGGCGCGAGGATGACAAATTATGTTGGCGCGAGGATGACAAATTATGTTTACAAGCACGACAAATTCCAGGCAAAAAAAAAATGAACTGAACCAGATTTGTCATACCTACAAACTAAACTTGCTACCCCGGCAAATACAAATTGCCATAAATAAACATTTGATTTTTCCATGGTAAAAAAATCTGACATCGGTTTTGTAGTTGAATCCCGCTGTTTTTATTTATTTATTTTATGAATAGTGTTTTTAACATATTTAAACCTATAATCTTAGCCTTAAAATTAAGCAGTGGTTTTGCACACACGGCAACCCAAGCAACATATAAAAATATATTTAATTCAAATAAAGAACATCAGGAATATTTTTCAAAAAAGAAAACTAAGATTCAAAGAATGTCAGGTCTTTTGATAAAACGCAAAGTTAGAAAAGTATACAAAGGAGAAAAATAGAATAAAAAACTCCAGTACCAAAATAAAGTTAGAAAAGTATAAAATGGAATAAAATATTGTCATTATAAATAAAATAGTTTGAGGGACCAGTAGCAAATATGATAGTGACCGCACGGCAGGCGTGGTGAGCAATCTTCAAATCATTCAAAACATAGAATATTGCTTGATACAATTTCAAACAAAAATCTCCTTTTTTTCTTTTCTAGAAAGAAGAAAAGGTTGGGTTAGTGAGCCAATGGGTTGCTTTGAGACTATTTTCTAAGAGCATCTCTAGTCGAAGGCCAATAAATCTAACTGCCAAAAAGTTGCGTTTTGAGTTAATCTCACCTAACCCATCCCCAAAAGGTATTTTAGCATGCGATTATTGCCTCGCAATCGCCTCCGTCCTTCTTGGAACCTTGCATCTGTCATCACCGCTAGAACAATCGTCTTCAGCCGCCGCCGCCATCCACCTGCTCCAATCGACCCACGTGTTGTCATTCCCGCATCGTTGAACACCTGCCCTCTACCCGCGTCGTCCTCCGCCTCAAATCAATCTTGCCGCCAATGGCAGCCTCAGTGACACCAAGGAATCCTATCGGTTTCGTCGGCGACCCATAGGCCAAGGTAACCTTTGTCTTGTACTATTGGCGGAATTCGTCTTCGACATAGACGAAGGAGCTGCCATAAGAGTCATTGACGACCCACACAAATTGAAATGCAAAACTGAAATCTTATTTGCACCATTGATGATGCACACATATTTGGAATAGTTTATTTAGTTATATAGTTAATTGTTTTTGGTACTAAAAATATATATTACTACTAGAATTCTAAAATATAGTAATTAAATTAATTAAACTTTTTGGAGGTTAACCAGCCTACGATTTTTATATACCCCTACTGTTTTATAATATAGTCAATTGATTAAACTTCTTTGTCATAGGCAAGCATTTTTCAGATCTGCCGATCAGTATAGAAAGAATCACCATCGGCATTTTAAAGGAAAAAAGGATGGATTATATTACTCTGGCGATCGTGGAATTAGAGGTAATGCGCAGTTTGTCGCGTCATTTTTCAGTTGTAGAATTGATTTTATTTTTCTCCAAGGGGATATTATGGCAATCCATATTCTGCACATACCGTGGAGGCAGGCGAGCAAACGTGGACCCCTGTGCGCTCTATTGGGCCAGCCATGTAGGAAGGCCCTTCCAATTTTGTGAAGCTTCCTTTAAGATTATTTTTTCATTTCCTTTTTTCTCTCCCAATTTTCATTCTATTTTTCATTTCCATTTTTTATTTTACTATTCATATGTACATATTATCCTTTTTAATCCATGATTTATTTAAAAAATTGTGCATGATTTCTGAAATTCAGGAAGATAATTTAAATCGGTGAACATTATTGTAATATTTATAAATATTTTCTACAAAATTATGAGCATTTCTAAGAAAATCTTGAATATTTTTTTCATATTTGAGAAACAATCTAAAAACTAGTAGACATCTTGAAATTCTTGCGCCATTTTAAAACATATGAAAATCTTTTAAAGTTTCGAAAATTTTCTTAGAATTCATGAATTTATATTTTACTATTACATGAAGAGTTTCAAAAATAATTAACTTGTTTCAATTCAAAAATATTAAAAATAATTGTCAACAATTATGGAAATTGACAAAAAGATCCTAAGTATTTTTAATTTTTTGAAAGTGTTTTAATATAAAAACTAAAATAAATAAATAATTTGCTAAAAATCGAGTGGGAAAATATCACCAACATAATACGCACATATCACTACATGG
Source organism: Triticum urartu (assembly GCF_003073215.2). NCBI lineage: Eukaryota > Viridiplantae > Streptophyta > Magnoliopsida > Poales > Poaceae > Triticum > Triticum urartu. The sequence continues at coordinate 96,235,871 of NC_053028.1, read as the reverse complement.
GTGGCGGTCCCACGTGTTTGCTCGCAATTCTAATTTTTTTTCAAAAATATGAAAAGTATTTAATAGGAAAAAGGCCAAAATAAAAAAAATTCGGAATAAACTACCAAGGAAAAACAATTACCGATGCAATATGCCCATGGCGCTACACATGGGCCACACCCTATTCTTATTTGCATGTTACACGCTGGACAAGAGCTCTCCTCTCACACGCGGTTATTATAGTGAGTTGTTTCAATCTGAATTTATCTATGTTGGGTTGGATTCCCTCATAGAAATAATCTATGTTGGGTTGGACTTTAATTGTGTTCAGCGTAGCGGTGTGTTTTCTATCATTGGTATAAGCTGATGTTCTATGCAGTATTTGTTTTGTGAGGAAGGTGAAATTGTTCAATGTTAGGCTGTAATATTGTTACACATTTTACTCGTAGTGGCGACCAGTAATGGTTACATTGCCCTTCATTGTAGCGCATAAAACCAATCCCAAACAACACGAACATGCAAAGTATCCGATAATAGGTGGGCCCACCAGTGACCCTCAAAGCCCTAACGCACCAAGGGCCAGCATTCCTAGGGAGCTTAGAATATTAGAACATTTTCCAAACTCATAAAAAAATTAGATCTGCTTTGTGAATATTTTAAAATCAATGAGAATTTCCAAATTTCATGATTTTTAACCTGTGAATAGTTTTTAGAATTCATGTTTTTTCATTTTTGTGATCATTTTTAAAAAAATGAATATTGTTTAAGTTTGGAACAATTTTTTAAAAATTGGGTATAATTTTTGTTAGAAAAATGAAAAAAAATTGATAGAAAACCTGACCAATATCCCTAATCTCCAGAAGCATTGTGTCGAGCTCCATCAGTAGGAACAACGGCAACCTGAGGCATGCCCTTCGTGCCGAGCTCCGGCAGCAAGCCCCGCCAACCTCCTCTCCTCTTCTCCATCGGGCTACAGCACCACAACAAAGCCGTCGGCGGTTGCACCCTTCTCCCCACTTGTCCACCCACCCGTGCTCTCCTTTCTCCATCCACATCCCTGGCACTCTGTCCCCCACACAATGTGCTAAAAACTGGAATATTTTTAAAGCCAGCTGAGCTCACTAGCAATTGTGTCGTCATACATGTATCAAAATCAAGCTGCTTCCTTTTCTCCATCCACATCCCGGGCGCTCTGTCCCCCACACAATGTGCTAAAAACTAGAAGATTTTTAGAGGCAAAAGAGCTCATCGCAACTATGTCGTCATACGCGTATCAAAAGCAAGCGGCACCTCAAACACATCGGGAGTTGTAAGCTCCTTGCCTATACAACAAAATAGTGGCAGGACAACACGCAACAAACTATTTTTTTTTACCAAAGCAAGAATGTCGGTTCCGAACTAGCATGCAAGACCCCTGGCCGGACCAGACTTTTGCAAGTGGGGCCCACTTCAAGTGAAAAACATTGGAGCTCTCCTAGGCCTTTATTCATAGGGAGCTTAGTGGAGGCAACACACTTCACACTGATTTTTTACCAAAGCAAGAATGTCGGTTCCGACACTATCATGCGGGACCCATGACCGACCTGACTTTTACAAATCGGCTCCACTTCAAGGAAAAATATTGAAGCTCTCCTAGGACTTTATTCCTTGGGAGCTTAGTAGAGACAACACTGATTTTTGACCAAAGAGAGTGTGTCGGTTTTGATACTGTCATGCAGGACCCACAAGCTGAACAGACATTAACAGGTAGGGATGCAGAGTGGCGCCCGATCCACCCTGCTCGATAGTCAAAACTGATCAGGTTTTGTTTTAATCGCCTGACTCAAATTTAGTTTAGTTTGACCTAACTTCCTATTTTTGCGAGACTGCGCGGGACTCTCGCTTGCATCCCTACTTAGATGTGGGGTCCACTTCAAGGAAATAATGTTGGAGCTCTCCAAGGCCTGTATTCCTAGGGAGCTCATAACATCTACAGACGCGGACACCAAATCCGAAACCTCATACGCCCGCGGGCACGACTGGGCGCGTCTGCAAGCATTGACCGGTCATACCTCATACCTTGTGCTATGTATCCCCTAGATCCATAATAATCATGCAAATAAAATCCTACGTGCTACACACATCATGCTGGTCACTACGCTTGGTCATCCTATATGTCCAATGACTTCGGTTCCGGGCGCCGGGTAGATGGGTGCGTAGGAGGGCTCGAGCTCCTCCTCCTCATCCATATACGCGAGCATTTCGTCGATGGCTGTAGTAGGCTCCGCCTCCGCCTCTTGCAGGTGCGGCAGTTGGCCTCCGCCTCTGCCTCCGACTGGAGGGAATCGAGGATTGACTGTTGCTCCACCCGCAGATCCACGTCCCTCACATCCTCCTTGTCCCCCTGCTCCTCCTCATGTTGTGGCTTTGCGTCCTCCCCATCATCCTCCTCCTCCTCCTCCGGATCCACCGCGTTCGGAGGTAGCCACGCGGCAATCCGGGCATCGCACCTTGACCGGATCTGCTCAAGGAGTTGAAGCCGACGCTCTGGCTTTAGACTTAGATATGGGTAGCTCTCTACCCGCTGGCATGGTGGCGTCGCTACTACTGGTGGTGGTCAGCGAGCGGCCGACGAGTGGAAAGTGGCGGTGGCAACGAATGAAAGGGGATGAAATATGGACGGTAGGGTTTTGGTGCCCGGCGGTCGGCTTAAATAGCCGGGATAGGGCACTACGCGGCCCGCCGGAGCGGCGATGACATGCTGTGCCATCGGTCCAACTGAAGAGACGAGCTTCGGACCCTTGGGCTTCGGAGTGTTTTTGTGTGGGACCCGACCGTCAACATCCAATGTGGCGGGCGCGCCTGGTTGTGCCCGGATCTCCCCATATCTGCCTTAGATTTGGGCTGGATATGAGGGGTGCTAGTCAACCCGAGCATTTGAGGCCGGTTTGAGGGCCCAGGTGGGTCGGGTATTTTTAACCGGTCAATGACCAGACGGCCCGCCCAGACGTTTGAGGGGTGTGTGAGGTGCCCGGCTGTAGATGCTTTTAATTATTGTAAGGATGTATTGACAAAAAAGAAAAATAAATAAGAATGAATGTACCCAGTCGTCCCAAATTCTTGTCGCAAAAATGAATAAAAATTGATGTATCTGGTACTAAATTACATCTAGGTACATTCATTTCTACGACAAGTAATTCCGGACGAAGCGAGGGGTGTATCTTTTTTCTATAATTATGTACATGTTTTTTAAACATGTATACTATCGCACATATGCTTATCTTCCCACACCTCAGGACAAACAAAGATCATGTGGGTGGCATGGCAGCGATGATGCATGGACCAACACAGGTACACTTGCATATGTGAACACCAAGCAATCAACACTAACGCACATTTCCAATTCAACCAAGCACTCATGGTGCACATCAGATGGAGCTCCACTGTGTCGTTTGTTCAAGCGTGTTTGTTTCAGGCTATCCATCATGCATACTCGTGGGCAGTTAATCAAAATCGGGGCCTCCGGCTACTACTCTGACAAAGTGTAGTTACGCCGGCCGGCTACGATGTGTCCAATGGCGCCCGCGTCCACAGGCGGAGGGGCTGGGGGGCACGCACAGCGCAATCATGCGCCCGGCCGGGATCCATAGGATTTATCGCGCACAGGCGCGTAGTACGCACTCCGGCGGATCCGGCGGATCTTCGCGTGAATGTGTGGATTTAATAGCCACCGGAGCGATCGAAGCGGGCGGGCATGCAGGCGAACAAATGTTGGTCGGAGATTAGAGTGAGCGTCGCGCGCCCACCAGAGGCACAGAGAGTGGCCGGCTGAGTTTAAAAAGAAAGAGAGAGAGAAAGAGAGGCCGGCTGCCTGCCTGCCTCGGGCGCCTAAAAATACGTGCATGATCTTTGCTACGGAGCAACGGATCGATGGATCGGGCTCCTGAGATATGAATCTCCCCGCCTGCACACACCATATGCAGCGCAGCAGGCAGGTCCGGCCGCTGAATACTGTTCATACTGCGTCGCAAAAATGGTGCCACAAGGCTGGCTTCTGCATGCAGAGGGAGAGAGCTGTGGCTTCTGCGTGTAGAGAGAGAGAGAGAGAGAGAGAGCTGGCTTCTGCATGGAGAGATAGATCCAGTGTATGGATACAGCAGATGCCGGATTTTCCGTGTACTGTACCATATACGCGGCGAAGCATGTTGATCTGACATGCCGCGGCAGCGTGTGTACTGCCCCGCCTGTATTGTATGCGCGTGGTTTAACTCGCTCGTACGTGTACGTGCGTCCTCGAACGAGGTGGATGGATATATGATGGCATTAGACGTACCTACACGCGACGTACACTCGGCAAATAATCAATCATACACATCGACCAACATATACACGTTAACCTGATCCTGCATGTGTATGAAATATATTCATACTGCATGCAACTATATACATGTCGTTTTTTTTTTTGACGGGCTATATACATGTCGTTGGGGAGTGTAAACTGAACTCCTGCATCTGACTTATATTTTGGAACAGAGGTAATACTTACATGCATGTGTGTTTACGTATACGAACGGTCTGTCTGGTCCACGCGCAGGCGCCCGCCGGCCGGTTACCATGTGTGTGTTTTTGGGAAAACAAGGATTACCGTGGGTGACCTGCACGTACGTAACTACTACGGGACAGGATGCATGCAGTGTACACACACTTGGCGCTCAGCCGTATGTATATATATCGGACGGCTACCGGACAACTTAAGCAAGGTGGTATCGATCGGCTATCGGACGTACGTACCTCTATAAGAATCACCACTCTACTGTTCCTAGTACTTTTCGCTGTAGTTTTCTCACTGCGAAAGAACGACAGAATGCATGCGTGTCAATCAGATCTACCTAAGTACGTACATACGCTGGCCAGCCGCCAATAAATTCGCTGGCACGAAAGTAAACGTGCTCTTGATCAGGGCCCAAATGATGGATCGTGCGACACGCATGGGTACCGTAAATATTGGGAGGGTTTACAGGCACAGTGGAGTACTCTACGTACGTGTGTGTGCATGTCAGTCAGAGTGAATGCACGCTGCAAACGGCATCTCCACTTGCTTGGGTATACTTTCCATCGCTGTGGTAAACATCCATGCACTCGTTTACATCCATGCACTCGTTTTTCTGTACGCCGTCTACTCGGGCTAGAGCAGCTGACGGCTGGGCCAGCCTCTTGCGCGGATCCGCCTTGCAGTGACGCCGTGTGTTCGTGTTTGTGTCAGGATGGAAAAAGGCAGCGGTGAATTTCCGTGCTACACTATAGTACTTCTATACAGTATGGTATAGTACGTACTTGTGCAGGGGCCTGTGTACTCTGGATCCCGCACGTGCGGATCATTTAGCTTTAGGTTTTAGGTCTCTAATAGATTAGGTTTTGGCCCCTCGGCATCTTGGCTTCGGCAAGGGTGACGGCGGCTTTGAATAATAAAGTTCGGGGTGCTGCTCCAGCAAAGATTCTTTCAATAGTAAGGGGTTCGCCTTTGACAAACTATATTGAAGGTCCGAAAAGTTGGAAATGAATGGTGAAGCCGCACTGAGCTCGGGTGAAGAGGTGATATGTTTATTTTTTCCTTCCGTGGCCGTTATGTTGGTGTCAGAGGCGGGTGAAGGAAGTTGGCACGAAGTTCAGGTGATTCTTGGGTCTTGATTGTAATTTCCTTTCTTGGTTGTGGTTGTTTGGGCTGAAGCTTATGTTGTGTTGTCTTTGCAAAGAAAATCATGCTGGTGTCTACATGACTTGCACTATATTCTTCGTTATATAAATGAGAAATGTATTACCTTAAGAAAAAGGTTGCATAAACAACATGTCCATCGACGGCCTACATGGCCCATGTCAAGCGAGCGATTGACTGAGATTTCATTCTCGTACCTAGCTTTCACTTGATTCAATTTCAACGAAAAAATTGTAGTCCTTGGTGCCTTGTTTTGTTGCCAAAATAGAAGGGCACTCTCTTCCTTTTCCGTTTCTTTTGTTTAATTTTGCTTTGTACGGAACTTCTACTTGGTGATTTGCATACGGGCTAAATGGAAGGAAGGGGGGGGGGGACCAATTGCCAAGGATGGGGGCGTGGAGGGAGGCAAACACTAATTGTTGGCTGTTGTTACTTGAAATTTTGAAGATCATATACAAAAACTTGGAGGAGGCCATGGCTCCCCCTCGCCCTCACCCACTAGCTCCGTAATTGTGCGCAATTAATCGATTTACTTGTGTGCTCACTTATGTTTCTTTGAAAAAATATTGCTTATGTGATGATATACGTACAACAAACTACATGATCACTCATTTATTTCCTCTCGTTGCTCACTCCATCAGCCGTTAAGTATTATCTTTGAGTAAGTTAGACTTTTTTTATTGCAAATTTTTGTAGGTAGCTTACCAAGCTGACCGCTTGGTTTTGATTAAGTTAGACTTTTTACCCCATAGTGGCTATCTCGCGAGTCGTGACAATGTTTACCCTCTTTTACCGGTTAGTTGTGGTCACTGCTCTCAAATGACACCAATGATTTCTTGTTAATGCTCTTTAGAAACAATTAAGTGGCTTCAAAAATAAGAATGACAACGATATACTTCAAAGTGGGACATTGATGTCGTTTTATTGTACCTAGGCCCCTACAGACAACTCACGCCCGTATTTGCTTTGGTTGGGGGTGCGGTGTACCTAGTTGCAAATGTGTCCGCTAAATTGACACAAAAACGCATACAATTTCATGAAATTTGACATAATATGATATGGCACTAATGAGTATGTGTCTAAGTTGTCAGTCTATTCAAGAACAACGCTGGATGCCCCGGTTTAACTGTTCAATGACGACGACTGCAGTGGCGGAGCTTGGGCTGAAATTATGGAGGGGCAAATGGGCTGGAGGGGCAAGAAACATGTTTTTAGGCTGATTTTAACTCGACATATGGGCTGAATACTAGGGGATATTTGCTAACTTTCTCATGGGTTGGGGGGGGGGGGGCAATGGCCCAGGTTACTCTCCACAAAGCTCCGCCACTGGACGACTGGGCACATGCATGAAGAATTCCTAACTGAGGCAGGGGACCGTTTGTCTAGCAGCGTGGTTAGAAGTCAGAGAACAAATGCTTAGGACCTGAAGTGGCCAGCTTAGCTAGAGGTTCGGTCATCGTCTGCGGGGAAGAGGAGTGCTTACTCGAGTTAACTGAAAAATCTGAACCGTTGAACCAAGATCCAACGGATGAGGGTGGTCGAATCGGACCGATACTAATGATTCAGTTATGGATCAACGTGGGGTCGTGCGTGCGTGCATGCACTATATGAGCATATGCTGGGCAACATGATCAAGATTGCATGCGATGCTCCTCTACATCCCCTACGTGTGAAGCGCTGTAATGTAATCTGCTGCAAGATGGACAATGAAATGATACGATGCAGGGCGCCCCGCACCGGATTTTACATGAAGGCTGTTCATCGCGACACGGCCCAGACAGGGAAATGATTTGACCATTGATGGCCCAGATGGACATCTCATCAGAAATTCAGAAGCTCAATGCAGGCATTCATGGCCGCGAGCTGAGCCTTCAGGGCTAGGGGTGGGGGTGGGGGGCTACACACACATGTTTTACACGGTTGATACTAACTTGTGGTATAACTACTCGTAAGCAAGTGGGCGCGAGTAGTGACCGATATGTCTCACGTCGTAACCACGTAGTGGTAGTACCCTCTTGCGTTATGCATGCCTTGGATCTTTTTTCTTCTCCTACCTCTCATGCATGCATGCACACGGCCGGACATGCATTGATTGATTAGTGGACCTAGCTTCATTTGCATGCAGCCCCAGGCTTTTTGACCATTATTATATCTAAAAGTGCGCATACAAATTCACTAGTTGTCTCACGGTGATTTATTCAAGAACAGGACTACGTCGATCTCCACAAGCTGCCCGCCGCAGGTATACAACGAAGTGTTGGTCTTGCATGGATAATGGATTTCAAAAGTGTTGGACGCTAAGTAGGGTTTCAGTATTAGTAAGAAAGAACTGGCACACGGTAACGATGGCCCCCGTACGTACGTACGGCATCCATCCATGCACGTGCATGCATCGTTATGGCACGTACCTGTGTCCTACGAGATATTGGGGGGAGCAACATGAAGCTGCGATCGTATAGCACGTACTCTACCCACATTGAAGTGTGACATGACATCATGGATGCCGCGACGAATGGTACGTAATGGCGGCCGGCCCGGGCCCCTCGGATGACCTTGGCTGCCCTACCTACCTGCGTAGGCATTCATGGCGGCGGCAGGATGACGAGCACCATGCATCGGATCCAGAGGACCATGCGATCTCCACCCGAGATCTTGCCACCATTTACACCTGGTAGTAGTAAGCAGCGCGCGCATATGCAGGGCTTTCAGAGTGGTTTTTCTCCCCGCGCTTCCCGCTCCTACCAGCAGACGCAGACGAGCGAGTACGCTCCACACGGACGTCTACCTTCGTTTGATCATTGATACACATACGGATGTTTTTACCTTGGGAGCCGGGCTACGTACCTACTACCTGAGTACCTGACTGCTCGCAATAACTTGGGAGCGATCGGATCCTCCTGACCTGCCAAGGTGATATGAGTATGCATGGGATGCGCGCATCGATGTACGTACGTAGCCTGCTTGTCGACGGACCAGCCAATTCTTACGCACGTTATTGCACTGTGACTGTGGCACGCAGGCCGCAGTGGCCGGAGCGGCAGCCAGCTGCACAGCGCTGGCTCCGAGGGTCGTCGGGGCGACACGACAGGACGATCTAGGCAGGCTGCCGTTTGCCAAACATGGGATCATGGCGATCTGCTGCATCGGCTCAGCCGCAGGACGCAGGCAAAGAGACGGTCTAGTGTGTGGTGTGGGGTGTCTAGCCCTGCGGCGGCTGGCCTCTGCTTTGGGTTTGACCACTGAAATAGCTAGGCTCATTACCTTTCTTTTGGATTCTAGTTGTGCCTGTGCCCGACCAAAATGTAGATCAATTTTTATACTACTAGCAAATTTTCCTAGCACGGCGGTTGTTTGGTTCGTAGAATATGAACCATTTTTGTAGTATCCACTCAAATCTCTAGGAAGGAATCATTTAGTTCTCATGTGATATATATGATCAAACAAACCAAAATGTTGTGGGATTCAAATGGGCATACCATTGCAATCCTATCTCATCCTATTCTGCGTTTTTGTAATCCTACAATCAAAGATGCCCTTAAACTTTGGACCATGTTTTTTTTTTTTAAGTTTCAGTGTGCCAGACAGGAGCGTCATGGCTGTGTGGACGTCGCTGGACGCAAATAAGTCCTTTCGTCTCCTTCCCCATCATGGCCATCACGATGTGGAACCAATGTACTCGCTTGTCTGGTCGACCAAATGTCGTGCACTTATATTTGTCTGGTCGACCAGAGTACATTCTAATTTATGCCATGGTTCTTCCATATAAATTTGGTTCACGGGGAAGCCATACTATTAGCAATACATTATTCCCTCCATTCCAAAATACTTGTCGTGGTTTTAGTTCATTGAACTAAAACCATGACATGTATTTGGAGTAGTTAACTGAACTAAAAATAAAATCTTCAATGTGTTTAATCTCATTTATATTGTAATCTTTTGCATGTATACAAGCCCTATAATGTATTTAATCTAACTTAAGCAGCTATAAAAATATGGTTTTGAAAGCATAAACTTCATAGTGTAACTACTTTTATTACAGTGTTCATATTTTTAAAAATAAGCAAAACTCAGCTTAGAGTTTGCATGAATGAGATATTATGATTTTATCATCATTTTTAGGAGATACACCATACATCTTGTGACATGGTGTGAAGTTGTGGACTCTAACTCAACCACCACATAGGCCTTACATATGTTCAAAAAAAACATGGGCGTTACATGTGAGACAAACTTTTCAGGATGACCGTTTCTTTTTCGAGAAAGGGAATATATTAATATCGCAAAGATATCAATTACACCCTGTAACATCCCAAATTTTCAATTTGGAATGTTGTACATTAGATTATCATGCATATCATATTTTATTTTGCATTTTGGTTGATCCTAGAAATTCTACGCAACTCAATGACCCACGGAGAGAGTTGGGGATTTCGTTATTTTCATATTTGAGTTCTCTCAAATTTTGAGAATAGGATCATTTGATTTTATTTATTTTATCATCAATTATTTCTATTACAAAAATATGAGAGAGGAAATAAAATGACTTTCCCAAAATAAAGAAATATTGAGGATTTAATAATAAAATCAAATAAGATTTTATTTCGGAGTTTTTCGGTGTTTTATTTGAATTTAGGAAAAAAGTGCATTTTTAAAAATTGCATTTAGGGCCCAAATAAATGTTCACCTTGTGCGGCTGGATTTTAGAAGCCCGTGAAAATTTATTTCGGAATTTTTGGAGTCCGTTTAGTATTTCTTTTTATTTTTCTTTCAAGCAGAATAATTAGAAAAACGAACCGACTTCGGGCCGTACCCGAGCGGGACACCGCCCGGGGCAGCCTTTAAATAGCGCCGCCCCGAGCCGCCCCAGCCCATCAGCCCCGCCTCGATCCGCGCGCGCCGCCGGAGCCGCCGCCGCCGCCGACGATCCCGCCCCCCGAGGTTCGTCGCGCCTCGTTTACCGTGCCGAAAAAAAGAGAAAAAAAATTTCGGCGTTCGTCGTTTTTCTTTTTCTCGGATTAAATCCGCGATTTTTCTGATCGAGATTCCTGATCCGATTTTCGTTTTAGTATAACTTTTCGCTCGTTTATCGGAATCAAGCGATTCAAGCGCCTAGAGTTTCGTCTCGAAACCCTCTATCCGTTTAACCAACTTAAACAAGTTTTTGTTACTGTAAAATTTGCCCTAGATCCAGATTAGTAGAACAAAGTTGTTTTCTTTCGCCGTTTGTCTTTCGTTGCTTCGTTCGATTTGATTCTTTTTGCCAACCGGAGTTCTTAAGTTGAACCGTCTGGTTAGATCTCTTATTTGAGTTTTACCCGTGCATTAGATGAGTACTTATTGTATGCTTGTTTGTTTGTCTGCGATAGAGTACCCGGAGTGCGCCGCCTGTTACTTCGAATCGTTAGGTTTCGCGGATCATCAGCAAGGCAAGTAACACTTTGATCATACCTTTTCTACTACCAAGTTATTGCATTAGATCAATCCTCACACATTGCATGATTATGATCTAATTAATTGTGGGATGGGAAGTAGATGAGGTAATACCTATTACCTGTTATTATCAAACCTTTGGGAGTTACTTCTACGTTTGCTTATTATGCCATGCTATGCTAGTAGACGTCGATTGGGTGAGTGATATCCATGGCAGATGTGAGATTGTTAATTAATGGTTTATCTAAGGTGTCAACTTAAACACACATCTGGGTGGATTGAGGCACCTGGGTATTTCAGGACTTGCCTGTTTTCTTTTGGACCGCCACCCAGGCTCAAAGGGATCATGAGACTATTCATACTAGAAACTTCCGTGTGCAGCCACAAGCTATTATGGGCTCTAGCATAGTTGACTAAGTCGTGCGAACTCTTACAGTGGTAGACTAGCAGATGTAGGGGATGTAGGTGGTACGGTCTACCCGATCGTAAGGTGCTAGCGCTTCTGAAAGACTATGTCTCGGTCATCCGTTTCTCAAACACCGTGTAGTGCGAGAAACCAAACGGAGGCGATAGAGTCTTGTGGGGAAAAGTGTGCAAACCTCTGCATAGTGTAATAAACTAATCATGGTTAGCCGTGTCCCTGGTTATGGACATCTTGAGTATCTAGTACTTGGATTTTCATGTGAATCTCAACATGTTACTCTAAATTAATTTTGTTGGGTTATGTTTAATGATGATGCTTAATTGGGATTGAGAATGCTGTCAACCATTCTCAATGTTTAACAACCACCGTGATAGTAATTAAATTTTATTCTTTTGAAGTAGGGAAAAATTGGCTTTACGCAAAACTGTAACCATAGAACTTTCCACCAGCCAAATATGCATATAGTATAGCTGTTTCATTCCATTACTCTCTATGTGTTACCTTGCCAGCATATTCCATGTGCTGACCCGTTTTCGGGCTGCAACGTTAATGTTGCAGACTTTTCAGACGACGATTAAGGAGTTTTTAGGTCGTGGTTCTATACTCAGTGATGCCGTTGGAGTTGATGGACTCACTTATCTTCCAAGCCTTCCGCTGTTATCGTTATTAGATGCCCTTAAGCCATATTTATTGTAATAAGTTCTCTATGGAGAATTCGATGTAATAAGTGTGTGATTGCTACTCTGTTATAAATCCTCCAAGTACTGTGTGGTGTCAGCATTACTGATCCAGGGATGACACCGGAGCACAGAGATCAGACTGTTTGAGGTCTGGTCGCTACAGAGATGGTATCAGAGCACACGCTAACTGTAGGACACGACCACTAAGCTAAAGACCTAGATCACTATTCACTCTCTTCTCTTCTGACCTCTCATCTTTTCTACTCTTTAGGATGGCGGATGCAAGGAACAAGTTCACGCAACCAGATGAAGATACACCCTTTGGACGTCACTTGAAAGAAGTCACTAGATACCTGAACATAGGAGTACCTAGCTTCACGGAAACCTACAACACCACTTTACCTGAAGAAGAGCGCTGGATGATTCAAGTTCAAGTTCCAGGAAGGACATTCATGCCAGTCACTGAGCCCATAGAGTTTTCTTTTGATGCACCAACTTGGAGTCTAGGAAAGAGCATGGCAGCTCACATCGCCATGGGACGCATTGGAGAAGTCTACCGCAAGGATCTCAAGGATACTATCTACCAGATTTATGGGCGCCGAGATGAACACTGGGAGATGATCAGTACCAGGAAGGATAGATCAATCGCAGCTTTTATCCAGGAGCTAAACCAGCACATTCGACGACAGGAGAACCAGATGTGCACCGACATGATAGATCTGAAGAAGGCTAAGACTAGAATCAAGGAACTGGAGGAAGAACTCAAGGCTACACGTGAAGATTATGAAGAGGAAATTGAAGTATTGGTGGAGAAGAATGATGACCTGATCAAGAAGATTGGAATATTTATGGGAGACCCTATGCCAGTAGATGAAGACGAAGAACCCAAGGAGATTAGCCTGGAAGACTACATCATCATCGACGGCACCGACTCGGAACCAGATAGTAGCGATGATGACTATGTTGATGAAGCCGGAGCAGATATCATGGAGTCAACGACCGTAGAATATTTCTAGTAGACCACCTCATTAGTAGTAGTAGTCCACCATGTAAATATAGTAGTCCGAGCACTTTTGCGATAGTTAGATCGATTGTATGCCCTTGTTTGATTGATTGAAGTGAATTGTTTGTTTTGCCTCATGTGCATATGGGTAGTGTTTTCTCTTTAGACCCCCTCTATTCTTATATCTCATCTTTTCTAAACCCTCAGATGCCTCCGAGACGTGACCCCGGATTTGCCTTTCCACCGGAGCTCACCCAGTTGATCCAGCAGCAGAACACATTGATGCAATTGCTAGTCCAGAATCAGAACCAGGGGAACAACAACAACCCACCACCACCACCACCACCTGTTGACTACTTAGCCCGTTTTCTTAGGCTAAATCCGCCGGTGTTTTCCAGTAGCACCGAGCCAATAGTAGCGGACGATTGGCTCCGCAAGACAGCTAGGGAGTTGACCACAGCAGGATGCACAGATGCGGAGAAGGTGAAGTTTGCCGCACATCAGTTAGAAGGACCCGCAGCATCATGGTGGGAGAATTTCATAGCCACTTTCCCTGTAGACACTGTCACATGGGACCAGTTTCAGCAGGCTTTTCGTACTGCCCATATTTCAGCAAGAGCTATGGCCATGAAGAAGCGTGAGTTTCACAACTTGCGCCAAGGAGGACGGACAGTTGGCCAGTATGTGGAGGAATTTAGTAAGCTAGCACGTTATGCCCCAGATGACGTCGCTACGGATGCAGCTAAGCAGGAGAAGTTTCTGGAAGGACTGAATGATGAGTTGAGCATGCAGTTGATGGTAGCAACCTTCAATAACTACCAGGAGTTGGTAGATCGTGCTCTTATGATTGAAGGGAAGCAGCAGCAGATTGAGAATCGCAAGAGGAAGTATGGACAAGGAAAGTACACTTCCAGAGCTCAGCAGAAGCCACGTTTTACCCCTAGACCGGGAGGACATTTTCAGCATACCCATGGAGGAGGTAGCTCGCACAATCACAATGGCACCAAGAATGGTAATGGCAATGGAGGAAGCAACGGCCAGAACCGCACCAACCCCTCAACCCCGGCCAAGAAGGACCTAAGCCAAGTCACTTGTTTTAAGTGTTCGAAGACCGGACATTATGCCAATGAATGTCCTGAAGGCCAAAATGGCAATCGAAGTTCAGGGAAGAAGCCGAACCCTTTTAACAGGGGACAGGTGAACCACGTTAGCGTGGAGGAGGTTGAAGCTCAGCCCGATACAGTAATAGGTAAGTTTTTGGTTAAGTCATTTACTGCACACGTTCTTTTTGATACTGGCGCATCGCATTCATACATCTCAAGGGGATTTGTGGATAAGTATAACCTACCAACCCAAGCCCTTAGGTCACCCATGTTAGTAACCTCGCCCGGAGCAGAGTATGTGGCTAGTCTATGGTGTGATCGGTTACCATTAAGGATTGGTAACTATGTTTTTCTCTCAGACCTAATAGTATTGGAATCTCAAGGATTGGATGTGATATTAGGCATGGATTGGTTATCAAAGTATGAAGGGAATATTGAATGTGCTAGTAAGACAATTTTGCTTACCACCCCAGAAGGGAGAAGGATCAAGTATGTATCCCGGCATGTGCCAAAGAGGACTTAAGTAAATTGCCTAATAGGAGTTATGCAGGAGGAAGTACCAGTGGTAAGGGATTTTCCCGATGTATTTCCAGAGGAGTTGCCAGGCATGCCACCGGATAGAGGTATTGAGTTTTTGATTGAGCTATTGCCAGGCACAGGTCCAATATCAAAGAGACCATATAGGATGCCAGCAAAGGATTTGGTGGAAATTAAGAAGCAGATTAAAGAGTTACTGGATAAGGGATATATTCGCCCAAGTTCTTCACCTTGGGGATCGCCAGTACTTCTAGTGGAGAAGAAGGATGGATCATTAATGATGGTTGTTGATTATCGAGGATTGAATGAAGTAACGATCAAGAACAAGTACCCACTACCAATGATCAACGATCTTTTTGATCGATTGCAAGGAGCTAAGGTATTTTCCAAGATTGATCTGCGATCAGGATACCACCAGTTGAAGATTCGAGAACAAGATATTCCTAAGACAGCTTTTACCACCAGGTATGGGCTGTACGAGTATACCGTTATGTCATTTGGTCTGAGACTAATGCACCTGCCTATTTTATGAACATGATGAACAAAGTGTTTATGGAGTTTTTGGATAAGTTCGTCGTAGTGTTCATTGATGATATTCTGGTTTATTCGAAGAATGAAGAGGAGCATAAGGAGCATTTGCGTTTGGTACTTGGAAAGCTCAAAGAACATCAATTATATGCCAAGTTTAGCAAATGTGAGTTTTGGTTGAAGGAAGTAGGATTCCTCGGACACGTTATATCAGGAGAAGGTATAGCAGTAGATCCCGCTAAAGTTGAAACCGTGACCAAGTGGGAAGCCCCAACAATAGTTGGAGAGATCCGGAGTTTTCTTGGACTCGCAGGATACTACCGGAGATTTATTGAGAATTTCTCAAAGATTTGCGAAGCCTATGACGGAGTTATTAAAGAAAGATACCGAGTTCATATGGACAGAGGAATGTGAGGCTAGTTTCCAGGAGTTGAAGAAACGTTTGGTTACCTCACCAGTGTTGATTTTGCCAGACCAGACCAAGGATTATGAGGTGTATTGCGACGCTTCACGTCGAGGACTTGGAGCAGTGCTTATGCAGGAAAGGAGAGTTGTTTCATATGCCTCAAGACAACTGAAACCTCATGAGTTGAATTATGCCACGCATGATTTGGAGTTAGCAGCCGTAGTGCATGCATTGAAGACATGGAGACATTTTCTCATTGGAAATCATTGTGAGGTGTACACGGATCAGAAGAGTTTGAAGTACATTTTCACCCAGAAGGAGTTAAATCTCAGACAAAGGAGATGGTTGGAGCTTATCAAGGATTACGATATGAAATTGCATTATCACCCCGGAAAGGCTAATGTAGTAGCAGACGCATTAAGCCGCAAGAGCCATGTCAATACGTTAATGACGGGAGAAATACCCAAGGAGTTAGCAAAAAATCTTCGTGAACTATGTTTGGAAATAGTTCCGAGAGGCTATGTAGCAGCATTGGAGATTCAGTCAACCTTGATGGATAAAATCAGGGAAGCTCAGAAAGCTGACAAAGAGATTGCCACTATAAAGGAGAAACTGAGCAAAGGAAAAGCTAAAGGATTTCGTGAGGATGAGCACGACACCCTATGGTTTGAAGACCGCGTTTATGTGCCCAATGACCCAGAGATCAGGAAGTTGATTTTGCAAGAGGCACACGACTCACCATATTCAATTCACCCAGGAAATACCAAGATGTATCTGGATTTGAAGGATATTTTCTGGTGGACCGGAATGAAGAAGGATATAGCGGAGTATGTAGCAGTTTATGATGTATGTCAGAGAGTAAAGGCAGAGCATCAGAAGCCAGCAGGATTGTTACAACCATTGCCGATACCCGAATGGAAGTGGGATAAGCTAGGCATGGAATTTATCACGGGATTGCCCAGGACTCGTTCAGGCTATGACTCGATTTGGGTTGTAGTTGATCGATTGACGAAGGTAGCTCATTTCATCCCAGTAAAGACCACTTATACCAGTGCTAAGTTGGCAAAGATATACATGACTCTGCATGGAGTTCCGAGGAGTATCGTATCAGATAGAGGAACCCAGTTTACCTCAAAGTTCTGGAAGAAGTTGCATGAAACTTTGGGTACCAGGCTAGAATTCAGTACAGCTTTTCATCCACAGACAGATGGACAGACCGAGAGAGTCAATCAGATTTTGGAGGATATGCTGAGAGCTTGTGTGCTAGATTATGGATCTAGTTGGGACGATAATTTGCCATATGTAGAGTTCTCTTACAACAACAGTTACCAAACCAGTTTGAAGATGGCCCCTTTCGAAGCTTTGTACGGAAGGAGGTGCAGGACACCGTTATCATGGGACGAAGTTGGAGACCGCCAGTTGTTTGGTCCTGACTTGATTAAAGAGTGAGCAGAAGGTGAAATTGATTCGCGATAGGCTCAGGATAGCCCAGTCCAGACAGAAAAGTTATGCAGATTCTAAACGCAAGGAGACAGTTTACGAAGTCGGAGACAGAGCTTATCTTCGAGTATCTCCACTTCGGGGAACAAAGCGTTTTGGAGTTAAGGGAAAATTAGCGCCACGATTTGTAGGACCATATCGAGTTTTGGAGCGCATGGGAGAAGTGGCCTACAAGTTGGAATTGCCCGAAGGATTGTCAGGAGTACATGATGTGTTCCACGTTTCTCAGTTAAAGAAGTGTCACACGCGAGGATGACAAATTATGTTTACAAGCACGACAAATTCCAGGCAAAAAAATGAACTGAACCAGATTTGTCATACCTACAAACTAAACTTGCTACCCCGGCAAATACAAATTGCCATAAATAAACATTTGATTTTTCCATGGTAAAAAAATTTGACATCGGTTTTGTAGTTGAATCCCGCTGTTTTTATTTATTTATTTTATGAATAGTGTTTTTAACATATTTAAACCTATAATCTTAGCCTTAAAATTAAGTAGTGGTTTTGCACACACGGCAACCCAAGCAACATATAAAAATATATTTAATTCGAGTTTGCCAGCCGAGCTACTCGCAGCAAGGTTATCAAGTTTTGCAAAGTTCAGTGGAGCCACCACACGGAGGATGAAGCCACCTGGGAGCGAGAGGAAGATTTTCTCAAAGACCACCCTCACCTATTTTCTAGCCAACCCGAATCTCGAGGGCGAGATTCATCTTAAGGGGGGTAGGTTTGTAACATCCCAAATTTTCAATTTGGAATGTTATACATTAGATCATCATGCATATCATATTTTATTTTGCATTTTGGTTGATCCTAGAAATTCTACGCAACTCAATGACCCACGGAGAGAGTTGGGGATTTCGTTATTTTCATATTTGAGTTCTCTCAAATTTTGAGAATAGGATCATTTGATTTTGTTTATTTTATCATCAATTATTTCTATTACAAAAATATGAGAGAGGGAATAAAATGACTTTCCCAAAATAAAGAAACATTGAGGATTTAATAATAAAATCAAATAAGATTTTATTTCGGAGTTTTTTGGTGTTTTATTTGAATTTAGGAAAAAATGCGTTTTTAAAAATTGCATTTAGGGCCCAAATAAATGTTCACCTTGTGCGGCTTGATTTTAGAAGCTCGCGAAAATTTATTTCGGAATTTTTGGAGTCCGTTTAGTATTTCTTTTTATTTTTATTCCGAGCGGAATAATTAAAAAAAACCAACCTCGGGCCGTACCCGAGTGGGACACCGCCCGGGGCAGCCTTTAAATACCTCCGCCCCGAGCCGCCCCAGCCCATCAGCCCCGCCCCGATTCGCGCGCGCCGCCGGAGCCGCCGCCGCCGCCGACGATCCCGCCGCCCGAGGTTCGTCGCGCCTCGTTTTCCGAGCCGAAAAAACAGAAAAAAAATTCGGCGTTCGTCGTTTTTCTTTTTCTCGGATTAAATCCGCGATTTTTCTGATCGCGATTCCTGATCCGATTTTCGTTTTAGTATAACTTTTCGCTCGTTTATCGGAATCAGGCGATTCGAGCGCCTAGAGTTTCGTCTCGAAACCCTCTATCCGTTTAACCAACTTAAACAAGTTTTTGTTACTGTAAAATTTGCCCTAGATCCAGATTAGTAGAACGAAGTTGTTTTCTTTCGCCGTTTGTCTTTCGTTGCTTCGTTTGATTTGATTCTTTTTGCCAACCGGAGTTCTTAAGTTGAACCTTCTGGTTAGATCTCTTATTTGAGTTTTACCCGTGCATTAGATGAGTACTTATTGTATGCTTGTTTGTTTGTCTGCGATAGAGTACCCGGAGTGCGCCGCCTGTTACTTCGAATCGTTAGGTTTCGCGGATCATCAGCAAGGCAAGTAACACTTTGATCATACCTTTTCTACTACCCAGTTTTATTGCATTAGATCAATCCTCACACATTGCATGATTAGGATCTAATTAAATTGTGGGATGGGAAGTAGATGAGGTAGTACCTATTACCTGTTACTATCAAACCTTTGGGAGTTACTTCTACGTTTGCTTATTATGCCATGCTATGCTAGTAGACGTCGATTGGGTGAGTGATATCCATGACATATGTGAGATTGTTAATTAATGGTTTATCTAAGGTGGCAACTTAAACACACATCTGGATGGATTGAGGCACCTGGGTATTCCAGGACTTGCCTGTTTTCTTTTGGACCGCCACCCAGACTCAAAGGGATCATGAGACTATTCATACTAGAAACTTCCGTGTGCAGCCACAAGCTATTATGGGCTCTAGCATAGTTAACTAAGTCGTGCGAACTCTTACAGTGGTGTACTAGCAGATGTAGGGGATGTAGGTGGTACGGTCTACCCGATCGTAAGGTGCTAGCGCTTCTGAAAGACTATGTCTCAGTCATCCGTTTCTCAAACACCGTGTAGTGCGAGAAACCAAACGGAGGCGATCGAGTCTTGTGAGGAAAAGTGCGCAAACCTCTGCAGAGTGTAATAAACTAATCATGGTTAGCCGTGTCCCCGGTTATGGACATCTTGAGTATCTAGTACTTGGATTTTCATGTGAATCTCAACATGTTACTCTAAATTAATTTTGTTGGGTTATGTTTAATGATGATGCTTAATTGGGATTGAGAATGCTGTCAACCATTCTCAATGTTTAACAACCACCATGATAGTAATTAAATTTTATTCCTTTGAAGTAGGGAAAAATTGGCTTTACGCAAAACTGTAACCATAGAACTTTCCACCAGCCAAATATGCATATAGTATAGCTGTTTCATTCCATTACTCTCTATGTGTTACCTTGCCTGCATATTCCATGTGCTGACCCGTTTTCGGGCTGCAACGTTAATGTTGCAGACTTTTCAGACGACAATTAAGGAGTTTTTAGGTCGTGGTTCTATACTCAGTGATGCCGTTGGAGTTGATGGACTCACTTATCTTCCAAGCCTTCCGCTGTTATCGTTATTAGATGGCCTTAAGCCATATTTATTGTAATAAGTTCTCTATGGAGACATTCGATGTAATAAGTGTGTGATTGCTACTCTGCTATAAATCCTCCGAGTACTGTGTGGTGTCAGCATTACTGATCCAGGGATGACACTGGAGCACAGAGATCAGACTGTTTGAGGTCTGGTCGCTACACACCCGGCCTTTGTACCAACAAGATGTCCAAAAACAAAAAGGATACGCACAACCAAAAAAGAAAAGAAAAGAAAAGCCCCGCCACGATGATCGGTCACTAGCAACAACAACACTCTAACCACCTCCAAAGACAACACCCAGCTTATAAAAGAGGTTCTCCAAAAGAAACACCTCCAAGAAGGAAACAATGCACAAGCGTTGTCATTGCCCAATCGAAGATCTTGAGTTTTCACCCTGGAGAAAGTCTGAGTTCACCCAAAAACAATGCCTTCAAAAAGGCCATTGCCAGGTACAACTAATGAAGGCAAACCCTTGGGTTTTCACCTTGGGAATCGAGACTCGGTAATCGAGGAGCACCACCAAAATTGCAGTCCTCCAGTGATGCCACCCCCGCTTGCCAAGGCCGCTGTTGCAAGTCACCAAACACCTAGCACACAATCTTCATCGCATCCAGTACATCTTTCCGCCAACGTTTCAAGACCTCCAATCGCAGCTGTCATGCCTTTCTCCACCTCTATCAGTGCCTTGGGAATCTTGACTTAGACATGTCCCATGACTTAATAAAGAAAGCGAAGCTTCGCGTCACGCCCTTTTGAAGCCGTGTTGGCTGATAATATGAGCGCGCACGACCGGAGCCTTTCCGATCTAGATATCCAGGGCGACATTCACCAATCCGTATATATCTCTGACGGGGAAAACCAAAATGTGTCAGCAGCCATATCGAAGAGGTCAACAATCAGCAGCAAGATGACATGGTGGACGAAGATTGCTAGCGCCAAGCCAACACATCACCAAGCACCTCCACATCCTGGTTAGTGCGCCAGGCACACCTGCCACACCTCACTGGCGCAGCTAGGCCACCAGCTGCATCACCAACACTGTCCCACGGGCCCGTCGACCACCCCCAACCCAACCGCCTCCCAAAACTGCCACCAAGGCCAGCGTCCACTCCGAGGGCTCATTAGAGCCACCGGGCGATGGGATGCCTGCCGGTGAGCATTTCATGGGAAGGTGCCGAGGGAAGGGAAAGCAGCGACGCCCCACCGTGCTGAAGAGAGGAGGCCCCACGCCCCATCCCACGTGCTTTGGGAGGAGATCCTGTTGCCGCCAACACCACAAGGGCTTTGCCGAGTGGCACTCGCCGACGGCGGCGAGGGAAGTGGCAGCGGGGAAATGGAGCCCTAGGCGGTGTTGGCGCGCTACCAGGTTGCCCACGGGGAGGGTGACACGGGAGGGGTTGGAGGTTCTAAACTCAGCGGGTTCGTGTGATGAGAGTTTCTTAAACTAGAGTATTGCCACGTGATTCAACAAAATCCCAATATTTGATTAAAAGCTCTTAGTGTTTGCAATAAATAGTAGGTAAAATCAAATTTTCAATTTATATTTTCACAATTTATAAGTAAGGAATTGTGTGATGGCATACCGAGCGTGTGGGGGGTGCATGTTGCTTGCCAACAAGTGGTACGGGGAGGATAATGTTGGGGAACGTAGTAATTTCAAAAAAATTCCTACGCACACGCAAGATCCATCAAGGTGATGCATAGCAACAAGAGGGGAGAGTGTTGTCCACGTACCCTTGTAGACCGTAAGCGGAAGCGTTATGGCAACGCGGTTGATGTAGTCGTACGGCTTCACGATCCGACCGATCCTAGCACCGAAGGTATGACACCTCCACGACCTGCACACGTTTAGCTCCGTGACGTCCCACGAACTCTAGATCCAGCTGAGGTCGAGGGAGTGTTTCGTCAGCATGACGACGGTGATGATGAAGTTACCGACGCAGGGCTTCGCCTAAGCACTACAACGATATGACCGAGGTGGAAATCTGTGGAGGGGGGCACCGCACACGGCTAAAACAATCAACTTGTGTGTCTATGGGGTGCCCCCTCCCTGTATATAAAGGAGTGTAGGAGGGGAGGGCCGGCCCTCTCATGGCGCGCCCAAGGGGGGGGGTGTCTTCCTCCCAATGGGAGTAGGATTCCCCCTTTCCTAGTAGGAGTAGGAGAAGAAGGGGGGGAGAGGGAGAAGGAAAAGGGGGGCCGCCCCCCACTCCAATTCGGATTGGGCTTGGGGGGGGGGGCGCCCCCACCTTGGCCGCCTCCTCCTCTCTCCCACTAAGGCCCACTAAGGCCCAATGACTCGAGAGGGGGGGGGGCGGTAACTCCCTGGTACTCCGGTAAGTGCCTGAACTCACCCGGAACCATTCTGATGTCCAAACATAGCCTTCCAATATATCGATCTTTATGTCTCGACCATTTCGGGACTCCTCGTCATGTCCGTGATCATATCCGGGACTCCGAACTACCTTCGGTACATCAAAACACATAAACTCATAATACCGATCGTTAGTGAACGATAAGTGTGCGGACCCTACGAGTTCGAGAACTATGTAGACATGACCGAGACTCACTTCCGGTCAATAACCAATAGCGGAACCTAGATGCTCATATTGGTTCCTACATATTCTACGAAGATCTTTATCGGTCAAACCGCATAACAACATACGTTGTTCCCTTTGTCATCAGTATGTTACTTTCCCGAGATTCGATCGTTGGTATCTCAATACCTATTTCAATCTCGTTATCGGCAAGTCTCTTTACTCGTTCCGTAATGCAACATCCCCTAACTAACCCATTAGTCACATTGCTTGCAAGGCTTATAGTGATGTGCATTACCGAGAGGGCCCAAAGATACCTCTCCGATACACGGAGTGACAAATCCTAATCTCGATCTATGCCAACTCAACAAATACCATCGGAGACACCTGTAGAGCATCTTTATAGACACCCAGTTACGTTGTGACATTTGATAGCACACTAAGTGTTCCTCCGGTATTCGGGAGTTGCATAATCTCATAGTCATAGGAACATGTATAAGTTATGAAGAAAGCAATAACAACAAACTAAACGATCATCGTGCTAAGCTAATGGATAGGTCAAGTCAATCACATCATTCTCTAATGATGTGATCCCGTTCATCAAATGACAACTCATGTCTATGGCTAGGAAACTTAACCATCTTTGATTAACGAGCTAGTCAAGTAGAGGCATACTAGTGACACTCTGTTTGTCTATGTATTCACACATGTACTAAGTTTTCGGTTAATACAATTCTAGCATGAATAATAAGCATTTATCATGATATAAGGAAATATAAATAACAACTTTATTATTGCCTCTAGGGCATATTTCGTTCAGTCTCCCACTTGCACTAGAGTCAATAATCTAGATTACAGTGTAATGATTCTAACACCCATGGAGTCTTGGTGCTGATCATGTTTTGCTCGTGAGAGAGGCTTATTCAACAGGTCTTCAACATTCAGATCCGTATGTATCTTGCAAATCTCCATGTCTCCCTCCTTGACTTGGTCGTGGATGGAATTGAAGCGTCTCTTGATGTGCTTAGTTCTCTTGTGAAATCTGGATTCCTTTGCCAAGGCAATTGCACCAGTATTGTCACAAAAGATTTTCATTGGACCTGATGCACTAGGTATGACACCTAGATCGGATATGAACTCCTTCATCCAGACTCCTTCATTTGCTGCTTCCGAAGCAAATATGTACTCCGCTTCACACGTAGATCCCGCCACGACGCTCTGCTTGGAACTGCACCAACTGACAGCTCCACCATTCAATAAAAAATATGTATCTGGTTTGTGACTTAGAGTCATCCGGATCAGTGTCAAAGCTTGCATCGACGTAACCATTTACGACGAGCTCTTTGTCACCTCCATAAACAAGAAACATATCCTTAGTCCTTTTCAAGTATTTCAGGATGTTCTTGACCGCTGTCCAGTGATCCACTCCTGGATTACTTTGGTACCTCCCTGCTAGACTTATAGCAAGGCACACATCAGGTCTGGTACACAGCATTGCATACATGATAGAACCTATGGCTGAAGCATAGGGAATGACTTTCATTTTCTCTCTATCTTCTGAAGTGGCCGGGTATTGAGTCTGACTCAATTTCACACCTTGTAAAACAGGAAAGAACCCTTTCTTTGCTTAATCCATTTTGAACTTCTTCAAAACTTTATCAAGGTATGTGCTTTGTGAAAGTCCAATTAAGTGTCTTGATCTATCTCTATAGATCTTGATGCCTAATATATAAGCAACTTCACTGAGGTCTTTCATTGAAAAATTCTTATTCAAGTATCCTTTTATGCTATTCAAAAATTCAGTATCATTTCCAATCAACAATATGTCATCTACATATAATATCAGAAATGCTACAGAGCTCCCACTCACTTTCTTGTAAATACATGCTTCTCCAAAAGTTTGTATAAAACCATATGATTTGATCACACTATCAAAGCGTATATTCCAACTTTGAGAGGCTTGCACCAGTCCATAAATGGATCCCTGGAGCTTGCACACTTTGTTAGCACCTTTTGGATCGACAAAACCTTCTGGTTGCATCATATACAACTCTTCTTTAAGATATCCATTAAGGAATGCAGTTTTGACATCCATTTGCCAAATTTCATAATCATAAAATGCGGCAATTGCTAACATGATTCGGACAGACTTAAGCATCGCTACGGGTGAGAAGGTCTCATCATAGTCAACTCCATGAACTTGTCGAAAACCTTTTCCAACAAGTCGAGCTTTGTAGACAATAACATTACCGTCAGCGTCAGTCTTCTTCTTGAAGATCCATTTATTCTCTATGGCTTGCCGATCATCGGGCAAGTCAACCAAAGTCCACACTTTGTTCTCATACATGGATCCCATCTTAGATTTCATGGCCTCAAGCCATTTTGCGGAATCTGGGCTCATCATCACTTCTTCATAGTTCGTAGGTTCGTCATGGTGAAGTAACATGACCTCCAGAACAGGATTACCGTACCACTCTGGTGCGGATCTCACTCTGGTTGACCTACGAGGTTCGGTAGTAACTTGATCAGAAGTTTCATGATCATCATCATTAGCTTCCTCACTAGTTTTTGTAGGAATCACTGGAACTGACTTCTGTGAGCTACTACTTTCCAACTCGGGAGCAGGTACAGTTACCTCATCAAGTTCTACTTTCCTCCCACTCACTTCTTTCAAGGGAAACTCCTTTTCTAGAAAGGATCCATTCTTAGCAACGAATATCTTGCCTTCGGATCTGTGATAGAAGGTGTACCCAACAGTCTCCTTTGGGTATCCTATGAAGACACATTTCTCCATTTGGGTTCGAGCTTATCAGGTTGAAGCTTTTTCACATAAGCATCGCAGCCCCAAACTTTAAGAAATGATACCTTGGGTTTCTTGCCAAACCACAGTTCATAAGGTGTCGTCTCACTGGATTTCGATGGTGCCCTATTTAACGTGAATGCAACCGTCTCTAAAGCATAACACCAAAATGATAGTGGTAAATCAGTAAGAGACATCATAGATCGCACCATATCTAATAAAGTTCGGTTACGACATTCGGACACACCATTACGCTGTGGTGTTCCAGGTGGTGTGAGTTGCAAAACTATTCCGCATTGTTTCAAATGAAGACCAAACTCATAACTCAAATATTCACCTCCACGATCAGATCGTAGAAACTTAATTTTCTTGTTACGATGATTTTCCACTTCACCCTGAAATTCTTTGAACTTTTCAAATGTTTCAGACTTATGTTTCATCAAGTAGATATACCCATATTTGCTCAAATCATCAGTGAAGGTCAGAAAATAACGATACCCACCACGAGCATCAACACTCATCGGACTGCATACATCAGTATGTATTATTTTCAATAAGTCTATTGCTCGTTCCATTGTTCCGGAGAACGGAGTCTTAGCCATCTTGCCCATGAGGCATGGTTCGCAAGCATCAAGTGATTCATAATCAAGTGATTCCAAAAGTCCATTAGCATGGAGTTTCTTCACGCGCTTTACACCAATATGACCTAAATGACAGTGCCACAAATAAGTTGCACTATCATTATTAAACTTATATCTTTTGGCTTCAATACTATGAATATGTATATCACTACTATTGAAATTTAGTAAAAATAGACCACTCATCAAGGGTGCAAGAACATAAAAGATATTACTCATATAAATAGAAAAACCATTATTTTCTGACTTAAATGAATAACCGTCACGCATCAAAGAAGATCCAGATATAATGTTCATGCTTAACACTAGCACCAAATTACAATTATTCAGGTCTAATACTAATCCCGAAGGTAGATGTAGAGGTAGCGTGCCGACGGCGATCAAATCGACTTTGGAACCATTTCCCATGCACATTGTCGCCTAGTCCTTAGCCAATCTTCGCTTAATCCGCAGCCCCTGTTTCGAGTTGCAAATATTAGCAACAAAACCAGTATCAAATACCCAGGCATTACTGCGAGCATTAGTAAGGTACACATCAATAACATGTATATCAAATATACCTTTTAGTTTGCCTCCCTTCTTATCCGCCAAATACTTGGGGCAGTTCCGCTTCCAGTGACAAGCCCCTTTGCAGTAGAAGCACTCAGGCTTAGGTCCAGACTTGCGCTTCTTCACTTGATCAGCAACTTGCTTGCTGTTCTTCTTAAAGTTCCCCTTCTTCCCTTTGCCCTTCTTCTTGAAACTGGTGGCCTTGTTGACCATCAACACTTGATGCTCCTTCTTGATTTCTACCTCCGCAGCCTTTTGCATTGCGAAGAGCTCAGAAATTGTCTTATCCATCCCTTGCATATTATAGTTCATCACAAAGCTCTTGTAGCTTGGTGGTAGTGATTGAAGAACTCTGTCAATGACACTATCATCAGGAAGATTAACTCCCAGCTGAGTCAAGTGGTTGTGGTACCCAGACATTCTGAGTATATGTTCACTGACAGAACTATTCTCCTCCATTTTACAGTTGTAGAACTTATTGAAGACTTCATATCTCTCAATCCGAGCATTTTCTTGAAATATTAACTTCAACTCCTGGAACATCTCATATGACATATGCTCCATGATGTTCAAAACGTCGTTGAAGTCCCGGTTCTGAGCCGTAAAGCATGGCACACTGAACTATCGAGCAGTCATCAGCTTTGCTCTGCCAGACATTCATAACATCTGACATTGCTCTTGCAACTGGTTTTTCACCTAGCGGTGTTGCAGGACGTAATTCTTCCGTGCAGCAATGAGGACAATGCTCAAGTTATGGACCCAGTCCGTGTAGTTGCTACCATCATCTTTCAACTTAGCTTTCTCTAGGAACGCATTAAAATTCAACAGAACAACAGCACGTGTCATCTATACCAATATAAAAAGACCCAAAGGGGTAGATCCAATTGATCTCGGCCATCAAACTAAGTCAATCCAACGACCTAAACTGCTCCAATGGCAAGCGTTAAACGTGTTTAACATGCAATTAATATCATACCAAATATTGCACTAATCACATGATTAATACACAGATAATAGCATACCTAATATCCACGTGCAATTAATATGTCGCCTAAATATTAAAGTGCGTTGCACGTGCGCATTTACTAGTCTATCTACAACAACAAAGACATGCAAAATACTATCAGGTACTAAATTCATGATAAATTAAAGTTTAATTAATCATATTACTTAAGAAATCCCACTTAAATAGACACCCCTCTAATCATCTAAGTGATCACGTGATCCATATCAACTAAACCATGTACGATCATCACATGAGATGGAGTAGTTTTTAATGGTGAACATCACTATGTTGATCATATCTACTATATGATTCACGCTCGACCTTTCGGTCTCAGTGTTCCGAGGCCATATCTGCCTATCTTAGGCTCGTCAAGTTTAACCCGAGTATTCTGGGTGTGCAAAACTGGCTTGCACCCGTTGTATGTGAACGTAGAGCTTATCACACCCGATCATCACGTGGTGTCTCGGCACGACGAACTGTAGCAATGGTGCATACTCAGGGAGAACACTTGTACCTTGAAATTTAGTGAGAGATCATATTATAATGCTCCCGCCGAACTAAGCAAAATAAGATGCATAAAGGATAAACATCACATGCAATCAAATATAAGTGATATGATATGGCCATCATCATCTCGTGCCTTTGATCTCCATCTCCAGAGCACCGTCATGATCACCATTGTCACCGGCTTGACACCTTGATCACCATCGAAGCATCGTTGTCGTCTCGCCAACTATTGCTTCTATGACTATCGCTACCGCTTAGTGTTAAAGTAAAGCAATTACATGGCAATTGCATTTCATACAATAAAGCGACAACCATATGGCTCCTGCCAGTTGCCGATAACTGTGTTACAAAACATGATCATCTCATACAATAATTTATATAATCATGTCTTGACCATATCACATCACAACATGCCCTCCAAAAACAAGTTAGACGTCATCTACTTTGTTGTTGCAAGTTTTACGTGACTGCTACGGGCTTAGCAAGAACCGTTCTTACCTACGCATCAAAAACCACAATGTGGTATAGTGATTGCTTTCTGATCTTCAGAAAGAACCATGTTAATTGAATCCGGTTCAACTAAAGTTGGAGAAACAGACACCCACTAGCCACCTATGTGCGAAGCACGTCGGTAGAACCAGTCTCGGGTAAGCGTACGCGTAATGTCGGTCTGAGCCGCTTCATCCAACAATACCGCTGAATCAAGAATCAACTACTGACGGCAAGCAATATGTATATACCCATGCCCACAAGTCCTTTGTGTTCTACTTGTGCATGTAACATCTACGCATAGACCTGGTTCTGATACCACTGTGAGGAACGCAGTAATTTCAAAAAAAATCCTACGCATACGCAAGATCCATCTAGGTGATGCATAGCAACGAGAGGGGAGAGCGTTGTCCACGTACCCTCGTAGACCATAAGAGGAAGCGTTATGACAACGCGGTTGATGTAGTCGTACGTCTTCACGATCCGACCGATCTTAGCACCGAAGGTACGGCACCTCCGCGATCTGCACACGTTCAGCTCGGTGATGTCCCACGAACTCTAGATCCATCTGAGGTCGGGGGAGAGTTTCGTCAACACGATGGCGTGATGACGGTGATGATGAAGTTACCGACGCAGGGCTTCGTCTAAGCACTACAACGATATGACCGAGGTGGAAATCTGTGGAGGGGGGCATCACACACGGCTAAAATAGTCAACTTGTGTGTCTATGGGGTGCCCCCCTTCCCGTATATAAAGGAGTGGAGGAGGGGAGGGCCAACACTCTCATGGCGCGCCCAAGGGGGAGTCCTACTCCCGGTGGGAGTAGGATTTCCCCTTTCCTAGTAGGAGTAGGAGAAGAAGGAAGGGGGAGAGAGGGAGAAGGAAAAGGGGGGGCGGCCCCCACCCCAATTCGGATTGGGCTTGGGGGGCATCCCCACCTTGGTTGCCTCCTCCTCTCTCCCACTAAGGCCCATTAAGGCCCAATGACTCCCCGGGGGGTTTCGGTAACTCCCCGGCACTCTGGTAAATGCCTGAACTCACCCGGAACCATTCTGATGTCCAAACATAGCCTTCCAATATATTGATTTTTATGTCTCGACCATTTTGACACTCCTCGTCATGTCCGTGATCATATCCGGGACTCCGAACTACCTTCGGTACATCAAAACACATAAACTCATAATACCGATCGTCATCGAACGTTAAGCGTGCAGACCCTATGGGTTTGAGAACTATGTAGACATGACCGAGACCCACTTCCGGTAAATAACCAATAGCGGAACCTGGATGCTCATATTGGTTCCTACATATTCTACGAAGATACGTTGTTCCCGGTATGTTACTTGCCCGAGATTCGATCGTCGGTATCTCAATACCTAGTTCAATCTCGTTACCGACAAGTCTCTTTACTCGTTCTGTAATGCAACATCCTGTAACTAACTCATTAGTCACATTGCTTGCAAGGCTTATAGTGATGTGCATTACCGAGAGGGCCCATAGATACCTCTCCGATACACGGAGTGACAAATCCTAATCTCGATATATGCCAACTCAACAAATACAATCGGAGACACCTGTAGAGCATATTTATAGTCACCTAGTTACGTTGTGACGTTTGATAGCACACTAAGTGTTCCTCCGGTATTTGGGAGTTGCATAATCTCATAGTCATAGGAACATGATAAGTTATGAAGAAAGCAATAGCAACAAACTAAATGATCATCGTGCTAAGATAACGGATGGGTCAAGTCAATCACATCATTCTCTAATGATGTGATCCCATTGATCAAATGACAACTCATGTCTATGGCTAGGAAACTTAACCATCTTTGATTAACGAGCTAGTCAAGTAGAGGCATACTAGTGACACTCTATTTGTCTATGTATTCACACGTGTACTAAGTTTCCGGTTAATACAATTCTAGCATGAATAATAAACATTTATCATGATATAAGGAAATATAAATAACAACTTTATTATTGCCTCTACGGCAAATTTCCTTCAGATAAGGTTCCAAGAGAACACGACGGGAGCGGTTGAGGAGACAACTGTATAGTAAAGAGTAAAAACTGAATATGAGAGGAGAATATTATGGGCGATTAACCAGTCAATATGTGTTGATTATGAGAGTTGATGTGCAACAAAAAGATAAATTTGTACGATTCCACTAAAATCCTTTTCCTCTGTTAAAAAAGGATTTGGTAAAATTATGAAACATCTGCCAATACTTAGGACATCTCCAATGCGGACCCTCGAACCGTCTCCTTCCGTCCAGACCGCGTGGACCGGACGTATTTTGCCATCCGACGCGGTCATGTATCCGCCCGCTGGCCGGTCCGGATGTAGTTTCTCCCACAAACCAGAAGCAAACTAGGGGGCTTTACGATCATCTGGACCGCAACAATGATGCATCTGACAAGCATGGCCCACCCAAAAAGCAAATCACCCCAAAAACCCTCCCGCACGAAGCGGTTGCCGCACAATCTCTGCCGGTTGATATGTCCATTTTGCATCATGTTTTCTTCCTATTATTTATAATGCCTTTGGTCATTATTTCACCTTATAATGCAATTTTAATGCATTTTCTTTTTTAGTTTGCAAGATCTATATGAAGAGAGAAATTGCCAGCAGCTGGAATTCTCGATCTAAAAGAGCTATAACAGAGATAGCTATTCTACGGAGCTCCAAATGACCTAAAATTTCATGAAGATTTTGTATTGAATATAAAAAAGTACTAGAACGAAGAACCACCAGTGGGGGGCCATCTATTTTCCACAAGACAACAGGGTGCGCTCACCCACCTAGGGCGCGGCTTGATGTCTTGTGGGGCCCATAGCAGCCCTCTGGTGCCCTCCTTCTGCTATATAAAGCCTTTTGCCCTAGAAAAAATAGGAGGAAGATTTTCGGAATGAAGCGCCGCTGTCTCGAGGAGGAAAGTGGGCAGGATCACTTTTCCTCTTCGGTGAAGCAATTCCGCCAGGGATACTTCCCTCCGGGAGAGGGAAATCGAAACCGTCGATATCACCAACGTTCCTCTCATGGTGGGAGGACCAATCTTCATTAACATCTTCACCAGCACTATCTCATTTCAAACCCTAGTTCATCTCTTGTATTCAGTCTTTGTCTCAAAATCTCAGTTTGATACATGTGGGTTACTAGTAGTGTTGATTACATTTTGTAGTTCATGCTAGTTGGTTTATTTAGTGGCATATTATATGTTTAGATCCTTAATCATATACAATACTCTTCTGATCTTGAACATGAACATGATTTGTGAGTAGTTTCATTTGTTTTTTATGACATGGGAGAAGTCTTGTATAAGTAATCATTTGAAGTTGGTGCTCGTTCAATATTTTGATGATGTGTATGTTGTTCTTCCTTTAGTGGTGTCATGTAAACATGGACTACATGACACTTCACCATGTTTGGGCCTAGGGGAAGGCATTAGGGAGTGATAAGTATATGATGGTTGCAAGAGTGAAGCTTAAACCCTAGTTTATGTGTTATTCCGTAAGGGGTTCATGTGGATCCATATGTTTCATGCTATGGTTAGATTTATCTTAATTCTTCTTTCATAGCTGCGGATGCTTGTGAGAGGGGGTAATCATAAGAGGGTTACTTCTTCAAGTAAGAACAACACCCTAGCACCGGTTCACCCACATATATATCTAATTATCGAAGTAGTGAACGCGAACCAACTAAACATGACGAACGTAATTAGACAAGAATTCTCATGTGTCCTCAAGAACACTTTGCTCATTATAAGTACTTTCGGCTTGTCTTTTGGTATAAAAAGGATTGGGCCACCTTGCTACACTATTGTTACTTGTTATGAATTACATCGCTACAAAACTATATGTTATCGCTACTTACAACACTTGCAGAGAATACCTTCCTGAAAACCACCAATCATTTCCTTCCGCTCCTTATTGGATTCGACACTCTTACTTATCGAAAGGACTATGATTGATCTCCTATACTTGTCGGTCATCACCGATCAACGCCGCTCTAGAGTGGACTTGGCGGGCTAGCATTGATGCCGATCAGACCGACTACGCGACAGGATGAGCGGGCGACGCTGCTTCAATTAATGTAGACGCGGTGGCCGAGAAACCTATTCCAGCCACTGCGCCGCATTGAAGTCAGCTTCCAGTCGCTTCTCCTGGCTGCCAGACCTATTTAAGCAGGCCTCTGGCACCGTCCACGCCACTCTACAATCCTCTTCGCTCCCACCATCTCCTCCTTCCCAGGCCTCTCCAATACTCCACCTCGTCGCTGGCGATAGCTCTGCCTCCCTAGCATGTAAGTGCTGGTTCTCCACACCAGTAGGTGATGGCGGCTTCAGATCTCCATCAGGATCGTGGCACCGCCGCCCTAGCTCTCCAGGTCCTGATACGTCTCCAACGTATCTATAATTTTTGATTGTTCCATGCTATTATATTATCAACCTTGGATGTTTTATATGCATTTATATGATTTTTGGGACTAACCTATTAACCTAGAGCCCAGTGCCAGTTTCTATTTTTTCCTTATTTTTGAGTATCGCAGAAAAGGAAAATCAAACGGAGTCCAATTGACCTGAAATTTCACGGAGATAATTTTTGGACCATAAGAAGCCCACGGAGTATCAGAGATGGGCCAGAAGAGTCCCGAGGCCACCACGAGGGTGGGGGGCGCGCCCCCTACCTCGTGGCCGCCTCGGGGACCCCCTGACTTGTTCCCGACTCCAACACCTCTTATATATACTGAAACCTCCAGAAATAACCTAGATCAGGAGTTCCACCGCTGCAAGCCTCTGTAGCCACCAAAAACCAATCTAGACCTGTTCCGGCACCCTGCCGGAGGGGGGAATCCCTCTCCGGTGGCCATCTTCATCATCCCGGCGCTCTCCATGGCGAGGAGGGAGTAGTTCACCCTCAGGGCTGAGGGTGTGTACCAGTAGCTATGTGTTTGATCTCTCTCTCTCTCTCTCTCTCGTGTTCTTGATTCGAAACGATCTTGATGTATCGCGAGCTTTGCTATTATAGTTGGATCTTATGATGTTTCTTCCCCTCTACTCACTTGTAATGGATTGAGTTTTCCCTTTGAAGTTATCTTATCGGATTGAGTCTTTAAGGATTTGAGAACACTTGATGTATGTCTTGCATGTGCTTATCTGTGGTGACAATGGGATATCACGTGATCCACTTGATGTATGTTTTGGTGATCAACTTGCGAGTTCCATGAGCTCGTGAACTTATGCATAGTGATTGGCACACGTTTTCGTCTTGACTCTCTGGTAGAAACTTTGGGGCACTCTTTGAAGTTCTTTGTGTTGGTTGAATAGATGAATCTGAGATTGTGCGATGCATATCGTATAATCATACCTACGGATACTTGAGGTGGCATTGGAGTATCTAGGTGACATTAGGGTTTTGGTTGATTTGTGCCTTAAGGTGTTATTCTAGTACGAAATCTTTAATAGATCGATCAGAAAGAATAACTTTGAGGTGGTTTCGTACCCTACAATAATCTCTTCGTTTGTTCTCCGCTATTAGTGACTTTGGAGTGACTCTTTGTTGCATGTTGAGGGATTGTTATATGATCAAATTATGTTATTATTGTTGAGAGAACTTGCACTAGTGAAAGTATAAACCCTAGGCCTTGTTTCAACGCATTGCAATACCATTTTCGCTCACTTTTATCATTAGTTACCTTGCTGTTTTTATATTTTCAGATTACAAAAACCTATATCTACCATCCATATTGCACTTGTATCACCATCTCTTCGCCGAACTAGTGCACCTATACAATTTACCATTGTATTGGGTGTGTTGGGGACACAAGAGACTCTTTGCTATTTGGTTGCAGGGTTGTTTGAGAGAGACCATCTTCATCCTATGCCTCCCACGGATTGATAGACCTTAGGTCATCCACTTGAGGGAAATTTGCTACTGTCCTAAAAATCTCTGCACTTGGAGGCCCAACAACGTCTACAAGAAGAAGGTTGTGTAGTAGACATCAGGTCCATCGGGATCCATACCCGCTACCTCCTCCGACAAGGAGGAGATCGTCATATCCTTCGAAGACGGGGAGGACCAGGCGCCACCATAGTAGTCGCTTCTTCTCACAAAGATGGCAATAATGGGCGAGGAGTTCTAGTGATAAATGGACCTGATGATGGAGCTATCCCTGTGCTACCGTGCTCCAACGCTACCCTCGCCACTAGCGACCATCCTGAAGGAGGACTGGCCATCCGCACCGTGCTACCGTGCCTAGCAGGAGGCGGCGATGCCTCCTCGTTGTGTTAAGCAGGTTCGGCGATGCCTCCTCGCCGTGTCGGGTAGGAGCCGCCGACACCTCCCCGTCGCGTTATGGCAAAGCCAGCATCACCCGCGACTGCGGCATCCAAATCGGGCATCGTGATAAGGAGGAGTCGCATTCCCCACCATGATACGTCTCCATTGTATCTACTTTTCCAAACACTTTTGACCTTGTTTTGGACTCTAACTTGCATGATTTGAATGGAACTAACCCGGACTGACGATGTTTTCAGCAGAATTGCCATGGTGTTATTTTTGTGCAGAAACAGAAGTTCTCGGAATGGCCTAAAACATCACGGAGAATATTTTTGGAATATATTAAAAATACTAGCGAAAGAGTCAACGTCAGGGGGCCCACACCCTGTCCATGAGGGTGGGGGCGCGACCCCTATCTCGTGGGCCCCCTGAGGCTCCATCGACCTCAACTCCAACTCTATATATTCACATCTAGGGAGAAAAAATCAGAGAGAAGGATTCGTCGTGTTTTACGATACGGAGCCGCCGCCAAGCCCTAATCTCTCTCGAGAGGGCTGATCTGGAGTCTGTTCGGGGCTCCGGAGAGGGGAATCCGTCTCCATCGTCATCATCAACCTTCCTCCATCACCAATTTCATGATGCTCACCGCCGTGTGTGAGTAATTCCATCGTAGGCTTGCTGGACGGTGATGGGTTGGATGAGATTTATCATGTAATCGAGTTAGTTTTGTTAGGGTTTGATCCCTAGTATCCATTATGTTTTGAGATTGATGTTGCTATGACTTTTCTATGCTTAATGCTTGTCACTAGGGCCCGAGTGCCATGATTTCAGATCTGAACCTATTATGTTTTCACAAATATATGTGAGTTCTGGATCCTATTTTGCAAGTCAATAGTCACCTACAATGTGTTATGATCCGGTAACCCCGAAGTGACAATAATCGGGACCACTCCCGGTGATGACTATAGTTTGAGGAGTTCATGTATTCACTAAGTGCTAATGCTTTGTTCCGGTACTCTATTAAAAGGAGGCCTTAATATCCCTTAGTTTCCAATAGGACCCCGCTGCCACGGGAGGGTAGGATAAAAGATGTCATGCAAGTTCTTTCCCATAAGCACGTATGACTATATTCGGAATACATGCCTACATTACATTGATGAACTGGAGCTAGTTCTGTGTCACTCTATGTTATAATTGTGGTATGAGGAATCACATCTGACATAATTATCCATCTCTGATCCAATGCCTACGAGCTTTTCACATATTGGTCTTTGCTTAGTTACTTTTCCGTTGCTACTGTTATAATCACTACAAAACCAATACTGTTACTTTTGCCACAGTTACCATTACTTCCATATTACTTTGCTACTAAATACTTTGCTGCAGATATTAAGTCTTTCAAGTGCGATTGAATTGACAACTCAACTGTTAATACTTGAGAATATTATTTGGCTCCCCTTGTGTCGAATCAATAAATTTGGGTTGAATACTCTACCCTCGAAAACTGTTGCGATCCCCTATACTTGTAGGTTATCAAGACTATTTTCTGGCGCCGTTGCCAGGAGCATAGCTCTATTATTTGAGTCACTTGGGATTTATATATGTTGACCACTATGAAGAACTTGAAAGATGAAAGAACCAAGATTTATCCCTCAACTATGAAGGGAGGTAAGGAACTGCCATCTAGCTCTGCACTTGATTCACCTTCTGTTATGAGTAAACTTGCGACACCTACTCCTGCTATTCATTCTGATATGTCGCATGTTATTGATGATGCCACTTCTGCTTTGCATGATGCTTATGATGAAACTACTTCTATGCTTGATAATACTGTGCCACTAGGTGAATTTCTTGATGAACAACTTGCTAGGGTTAGAGAGAATGAAATTATTGAAACTGATAATATTGATGAAAGTGATGATGAAGATTCTCCCCCTATATATGAATTGCCTGTTGTGCCTGAGGGTTATGTTATGGATGAAGAAACTGCTAGAGACATTTTAGCTTGCAATGATAGATATGATCTTAAGAAATTGTTAGCTAAGCTGAAAGAAAAATCCTTGAATGCTAGGATGAAACATGACCCTGCTTTTGCTACTTCACCTATCTGTATTTCTTATAAGGATTATGATTTTTTTGTTGATCCTGAGTTAATTACTTTGGTTGAATCTGATCCTTTTTATGGCTATGAATCCGAAACTGTTGTGGCACATCTTACTAAATTAAATGATATAGCCACCCTGTTCACTAATGATGAGAAAACTCGCTATTACTTTATCCTTAAGTTATTTCCTTTCTCATTAAAGGGTGATGCTAAAACATGGTTTAATTCTCTTAATCCTGGTTGTGTGCGCAGTCCCCAGGATATGATTTATTACTTCTCTGCTAAATATTTCCCCGGTCATAAGAAACAAGCTGTCTTAAGGGAAATATATAATTTTGTGCAAATTGAAGAAGAGAGTCTCCCACAATCTTGGGGGAGGCTTCTCCAATTACTTAATGCTTTGCCTGATCATCCTCTCAAGATAAATGAAATACTTGATATCTTTTATAATGGACTAACCGATGCTTCCAGAGACCACCTGGATAGTTGTGCTGGTTGTGTTTTCAGGGAAAGAACTGCCGATCAAGCTGAATTGCTATTGAATAATATGTTGAGTAATTTAAATGATTGGACAATTCCTGAACCAACTCCTAAGCCAACTCCTAAGAAAAGGGGTATTCTATTTCTCAGTCCTGAAGATATGCAAGAGGCAAAGAAATCTATGAAAGAAAAAGGTATTGAAGTTGAAGATGTTAAGAATTTACCACCTATTGAAGAAATACATGGTCTTGATAACCCGACACAGGTAGTAAAGGTAAATTCTATCTATAGATTTG
This sequence comes from Triticum urartu, assembly GCF_003073215.2. NCBI lineage: Eukaryota > Viridiplantae > Streptophyta > Magnoliopsida > Poales > Poaceae > Triticum > Triticum urartu. The sequence goes on along the minus strand of NC_053028.1, from coordinate 96,197,937 downwards.
ATAAGGGTAAAATCCCATCTACTAAGTATGCTAGCCAATGCTTGGATGAGTTTGATAATTTTATGGTTAAACAAGCAGACTTCAATGCTTATGTTGGTAGACAATTGAAACGCAATGCTTATATGATTGGACACTTGAGTGATTATATGTCTAGAGTTAAAGGTGAACTTAAACTTATTAGTAAACATGCTTCTATGGTTACCACTCAAGTAGAACAAGTACTTAAAGCTCAGAATGATTTGCTCAATGAATTAAATAATAAGAAAAATAATAATGTTGTTAGAGTTGTGACTAGAGGGGGTAAAATGACTCAGGAACCTTTGTATCCTGAAGGCCACCCTAAGAGAATTGAGCAAGATTCTCAGAGAATTAATGTTGATGCACCTAGTTCTTCGAAGAAGAAGAAAAAGAAAAGTGATAGGACTTTGCATGCTTCTAGTGAACCCGTTGTTGACACACCTGAGAATTCCAATGATATTTCTATTTCTCATGCTGAAACACAATCTGGTAATGAACATGAACCTAGTGATAATGTTAATGATGATGTTCATATTGATGCTCAACCTAGCAATAACAATGATGTAGAGATTGAACCTGTTGTTGATCTTGATAACCTACAATCAAAGAATCAATGTTATGATAAGAGAGACTTTGTTGCTAGGAAGCACGGTAAAGAAAGAAAACCATGGGTCCATAAACCCATGCCTTTTCCTCCTAAACCATCCAAGAAAAAAGATGATGAGGATTTTGAGCGCTTTGCTGAAATGATTAGACCTATCTTTTTGCGTATGCGTTTGACTGATATGCTTAAAATGAATCCTTATGCTAAGTAGATGAAAGATATTGTTACAAATAAAAGAAAGATACCGAAAACTGAAATTTCCACCATGCTTGCTAATTATACTTTTAAGGGTGGAATACCAAAGAAATTAGGAGATCCGGGAGTACCACCTATACCATGCTCCATTAAAAGAAACTATGTTAAAACTGCTTTATGCGATCTTGGAGCCGGTGTTAGTGTTATGCCCCTCTCTTTATATTGTAGACTTGATTTGAATAAGTTGACACCTACTGAAATATCTTTGCAAATGTCTGATAAATCAACTGCTATACCTGTCGGTTTTTGTGAGGATGTGCCTGTTGTGGTTGCAAACGTTACTATTTTAACGGACTTCGTTATTCTTGATATTCCCGAGGACGATAGTATGTCTATTATTCTTGGTAAACCCTTTTTGAATACTGTTGGGGCTGTTATTGATTGCAACAAAGGCAATGTCACTTTTCATGTTAATGGTAATGAGCATACAGTACACTTCCCGAGGAAACAACCTCAAGTCCACAGTATAAATTCTATTGGAAAAATTCCAACGATTACTGTTGGAGATTTTGAATTTCCTCTGCCTACTATCAAGAAGAAATATGATATTCCTATTGTTGGGGATGTGCATATCCCCGTTGAGGTAGCCTAGTGTTATTCGAAAATTCTCTGGTTTCATGTTATTCGAAAAGAGTTTGTTAACAAGACTTGATCAACCTTGTTAGTGGATTCCTTTTTGATGAGCATGAGATGGATGAAGTTAGAAAGCACAACTCTCTGTACCCTCCTTTTTACTTTCTGTTATTTAGATTAAATAAAGCGAAAATAGTATTTTTTGTCTATTTTCTGAATTATCCTTGCAATAGCAAATACCCCGAAAATAAAAGTTCTCCAAATGCCCTGAAAATTTTATATGATTTTTTCTAGAATATTTGGCACTGAGAACACACCTGGGGGCCTCACCACCTGGCCACAAGGGTCCAGGGCGCGCCCCCTGCCTCGTGGACCCCATGTGAGCCCGCTCTACTTATTCTTGCATGCACACACTTCGTCTTCCTCCAGAAGAAATCATCCACCAGCTCAAACCCGAGTTCTAGCTCATCTTGCTGCCATTTTCGATCTCCTAGCTCAAAGCTCCATTCACAAAACTGCTTTGGGGGATTGTTCTTCAGTATGTGACTCCTCCAATGGTCCAATTAGTTTTTGTTCTAATGATTTATTTATTGCAAATTTTTGCTGCTTAGGTGACCCTGTTCTTGAGCTTGCATGTCAAATTTATGTGGTCAAAAGTAGTTTTAATGCATGATATGGCCTCTAGGTACTTGTAGGAGTAGTTGCTATAAATCTTGTTGAGTTTGGTTCACTTTTATTTTGAGTCACTAAAAATTTCAGAAATTTTTTCAGAGGAAGAAATATGTTTAGGAAAATGTACCAAGGTGGTTCCCCAAGGAACCAAGGATCAAGGCTCACGATACGTGAGTCGGACAATGAACTACCAAGGAAAGCTCAAGTGTGGCCTTGTGAATGGCCGTCAGAGGAGTTCATGGTCCAAGCAGGCATCAAGGATGAATTTGACACGTATGTGCGTAACGCTGATCTTGAGAGCTTCGTGTCAGATAAGTGCCGGCAATACCTCTATCTAACTGATTCATTTGTGAGAAGGTTTAAATTTACATCATCGCGCAATTCTCACACTGTTTTATTTGATCTTTATGATAAATCATATACCATGGACCTAGAAGATTTTAATACTGCTTGTAAACTCCCGCACTGGGGCAATGTTAGTGAACCTCGCAAATCTGAATATAAAGACTTTCTTGCTAGTATTACTGTGGGGGAATCTAGGGAAATCACACAAGCTACTATAGGATTATTCATTTCCCTTCCATACATTATTTTGCTCTCTTCATTGGTAGATGCATTAACGGCAAAGGTGAGGCTTGTCCCATGTGTGTTCCAGATCTTAGTGTCCTCAAGAGTGTGGTATTAGGTGATAAACAATATACCTTTGGGGCTGTTGTTGCACGTAGGTTGCATCACAACAGTATAAGTGGAGATTTGTTTGGTGGAATTTATGCAACTTGTGTAGCTAACTATCTTGATATACCCATACGTGGAAATGATATTTGAGTTACCTCCTGCTTATCTAGATTATAATGCTATGGTTCGCCAACAGTTTGTTGCGAGGAATGAACAATTCCTCCAGTACCGGCTAATATTTGACAGACGGCGCACCATCCACTACTAGGAAAATGCTTATAGGTAGACATTTAGCAGTAGTGTTGGTTAAAGACCCCATGCTACTGCTATTTAACAGTAGCGCCGGACAACACCAGCGCTGCAAGCGCACGTTAGCAGTAGCGCGGGATTTCCCGGCCAGCGCTTCTGTTGATGGGCCACGCTCTCGGTCCCCCTGTTGCAGCTTTAGCTATAGCGTTGGGCCTCCTCCCCTGCGCTGCTGCTATGCCCACCTCTGCTTCCTCCCGCGCCGGCCCGTGCTCCCCTCCCATCTCACTCACTCACACTCACACGCTCAGAATCCCTCAATCCCCCGATCCGGCCGCCCCCCCGCATCCTACTCCGGCCGCCCTCCCCCGCGCGGGCCCTCTTCCACCGTCGGCCGCCCTTCCCCGCGCCGGCCCTCCTCCCCTGCCGGCCACCCCCCGCACCGGCCATCCTCCCCCACCGCCCCGCCCCGCGCCGGCCCTCCTCCCCTGCCGCCCCCCTTCCTCCTCCTCCCTCCCAGCCTAGTTATAGTTATTAGAGAGTAGTTATTTTGAATCCTATATAGTTAAAAAATGTAGGTTCTTAGATTAATGTAGGTTATGATTGAACCCTAGCTAGGACAGATTAGGTAGTATGAACCCTAGTTAATTCGTATGAACCCTAGGTTTTTAAATTTAGCTAGGTTTTAAAGTTAGGACATAAATTTAGCTAGGTTTTTAATTAGGTGTAGTTAATAGAATTTAGGTGTTTTAGGTGTATTTAACATAATTTTAGGTGTTTTAGTTGTTTTAGGTGTAGTTAAGAGAATTTTAGGTGTTCTAGTTGTTTTAGGTGTAGTTAACAAAATTCTAGGTATTTTTTAGTTAAAGCAATTGTTGTTACTTTTTAGTTAAAATAATTTTTCCTGTTATATGCAAATTTGCAGTGGACATGTCATATTTTGAACATGTCACATTTTGGACATGTCATATTTTTCTGAGTGGCCTATGTTTTGCCAGAAATGTCGATTCGTTTACGTTCTGGGAAATTTCAGGCGCTCGATATGTCCTACTTTTAGCAAAGGTCATGCCGAATTTTGCTAAGTGTTTATTAATTTTGTTTTCATAATTAAGCATTTTGTTCTCGACGTCGATGATGCCTATCCCGCATCCTCGTCGTCGAATCGGCGGAGGAGTCCTGCTTGAGCAGAGGGGCCATGTCCGGGACTGGGCTCCGCCGGGCTGGTACTGGGTTGTGCTACCTTCTGGTGAGCGCAGCTTAGTGAGGAGCCAGCCCGTCGTCGACCCGGAGCGTCTTTGGTGGCGGTCACGTGGGCCTGCATCGGTGAAGAGGCTTGAGTCCCCCGGGCAGGTGGTACAACACCGTGTCACGGAGGAGGATGCGCATGTCCAGCGCTACATGGTTGCGTTGGCGGATGACAGGTTCTCCAATACCTGGCAGATTCTTCAAAGATCTCACCAGAGCTATGATCCTGTGATGGTTCCTTCTCTTTGGGTGTCCACCGTGGCCCACTGAACCTAGAGGAGCTATTATTCGAGATGTATTAGTGATATTATATGATGATCTTTGCTACAAACTACTATATATGTATTCGATGATGGATTATTAATTACCTATTAGTTAATTTCTTATTGAATGCAAAAGATGAGCGCGGTTTGTGCTACAAACTACTATATATGTATTCGATGATGGATTATATGATGATCTTTGCTACAAACTAGGTTCAATGATGATCTTTGCTGCAAACTACTACAAACTACAAGTTTTAGGTGTTTTAGTTGTTATATGATGATCTTTGCTACAAACTACTATATATGTATTCGATGATGGACTTTTAATTACCTATTAGTTATTTGCTTATTGAATGCAAAAGATGAGCGCGGTCTGTGCTACAAACTACTATATATGTATTCGATGATGGATTATATGATGATCTTTGCTACAAACTAGGTTTGATGATGATCTTTGCTACAAACTACTACAAACTATAAATTTTAGGTGTTTTAGTTGTTATATGATGATCTTTGCTACAAACTACTATATATGTATTCGATGATGGATTATTAATTATCTATTAGGAAATGTCTGACAACGGAAGGGAATTCGCTATGTGCGAGTACTGCGAAGGTGAGTGCGGTCTGTGCGACAGGCCTCACCTGGTAGAAGGTTGGCGCTTCAGCATCAAGCTCCAAGAGACCTTCGATGTTGAAACGGCACGCAACGACGACAAGTGTTTTTTGTTATTTTTTGCACGACTTCTCTGCTTCTTCAACGTGTAATTTCCGTCTTTTACAATTCGACTAGCTTATCCCATGTCATGCAAGACACTATGTCTTGGAGAAGATGGGTTTTGAAGATCATGAAAGCATTGAGACAAAGATAATTCAACTAAGGACCCATCATGGTTATGATTTTGCTGTAAATCTAAACAATTCTGTGAACTCATCCAATTTTGGTTGCCTGAATTGGGAAGCACTTTGCAAGGCGTATGATTTTCATGAGGGTATGCTTCTCACCTTCGATCTTGGTGATCCTGACATCGACGAAAAGAATATGACCATTTGGGTCCTTGTTGACACGCTTCCAGTTCTACTGCTGTGTGAGTTTCTCAAACATATTTATTAAGTAATTTATATTGTTTATTTTGAAATAGTTGACAGCTTATTTCCATTGACATCTTATTTTCATTCTTCAAAAAATGTATGGAAGATGGTAGACAGAACCTACTACTACAATGATGAAGCACAATTAACTTATAAGGAGAAAGATGGTCTTATCGCATTTTTTACTGGTCTTGAGGATTACAATAGCTATTATCAAACTCCTCCACATTATGGTCAATATGTGCCACTAGTGCACGTGTTGAACTACGGTAACATCAATGGAGATAGCATGGTAAGATTTTCTACTATTACGACATCCGTGCATCTTTTGCATAAATTCTTCTAAAACTAAACTACATTGCTAACTACAAAGTTATTACTATGTTTTTGAACAGAAAATCCCGATGGATTGTGTGCCTCATCTGATGTTGCCGAGAGGCCGCGTTGATGTTATGAGCTTATGGCCACCACGGCCAGGTCAGCCGCAGTTTCCACATCACTCCTGTCCATACTGCATTTCTAAAAGCGAGGAAGCCATGATAATAAATGATTTCAAAAAATGTTTCGACCATCATAGAGAGCTACTTGGAAGCAACATTGTGCGTAGGCCAAGACTTGGAGCCAGGATGATCTCCGTTCTTTATTATGGAGAGTCCATTTTCCTTAATGGAGAGTCAATGCCTATCTTGTTTTATGATATTTTACCTAAGAGAGGGTAGAGTAGGTCCTATGAGAGGAGTAGGTCCTAGCTAGAATGTGTTATTATATGCTACAATGTGTTAGAGTTGATGATGATGAGGAGGAGTTGTGATTATGACTAGTGACCAACTTGTTATATGATGTCTCATTGATGAACATCGTTTGGTGGTGATGACAAATGGTAATGAATATGCTATTTAAATAGACTAGTTCATGATGAGTTGTTATTGTATAAAAGATATATCTGTTTAAACATGTACGGCGCCAAAATACGAAAAAAAAACATATATTTTAGCAGTGGCGCGGTCCAAATATTACCAGCGGCGCTCATTTACCAGTAGCGCTTTCCAGTGCCGCGCTACTAGTATCTGAACTTACTAGTAGCGCCGGCCTAAACAAGCGCTACTGCTACAAAATAGTTGTAGCGCCGTAGCAGTAGCGTTGGCGCCCGCGCTACTGGTGGCTCAAAAACCAGCGCTACTGATAAGGTTTTCCCTAGTAGTGGTCCATGTTGCTCTCCCTGCTCATGCTTTCTTTGACTTTCAGGCAAAAAGGAGATATGTTATAACCAGGGAGGAGGCGAACGAGTACGAGAGGAGGACGGAGGCAACTCGCCTCCAAGCTGCAGCTCATCAGGCAGTAGCTGCTGCATCTTAGTACGACCCCAGCTACAACTTTGGATATCCACCAGGCCAGCCGTGGCCCTAGACCAACTTAGGCCAAAAGCCTAAGGTTGGGGTGGATACGTATTTCTCACCGACATTACATTCATATTCACACACTCGTGTCATTTATCGGTGCTCATACTTTTTCATTGTATCATCCATGCTAGTTTATTTTCTTTTTGAGCCTTCTTCTTGTGTGTTTGAAAAATCTTAAGAAAACCCAAAAAAAATTAGTTGTAGCTTTTAGCTAGTTTACTTTCCATGCTTGTAGTGGTAGTAATTAAAAGAAAACCCAAAAAGATTTCTCGTTCTTCTTTTGCTTGTTGGGAGCTTTCCCGTGTAAATAGTTTTGTTTCTTTTCTTTTCTTTGGGGTCGAGAGGAGAAGACCATGATGAAAATGTTGAGTGTCTCTCACATGCATTATTGTTGATCTAACAAAGAGCCCATATTACCTTGTCTTCTCCCTTGTATTAAATACTTGCAGATTCTAGCTTAGTCCAATGCACGTGCATTATTATTATTATCCACACCGTTTGGTCGTGCAAGTGAAAGGCAATAATGACGATATATGATGGACTGATTGAGATGAGAGAAGCTGGTATGAACTCGACCAATCTTGTTTTTGTGAATATGATTAGTTCATCGTTCCTGATTCAGCCTATTATGAATGAATCATGTTTGCGATGACAATTAGGGATTATAGTTGCTCATGCCATGCTTAATTAGCTAGGAGTTTATAATGGTTTACCTTGCGTGCCAACATGCTATTAAAATGGTTGTGGTGTGGTATGATAGGGTGGTATCCTCCTTTGAACGATTCGAGTGGCTGGACTTGGCACATGTTCATGCATGTACTTGAAACAAAATCAACATAGCCTCCACGATATTTATGTTCATGGTGAATTATATCCTACTCATGCTTGCACTCAGTGTTGATTAATTTTAATGCATGTTCATGACTGTTGTTGCTCTCTAGCTGGTCGCTTCCCAGTCTCTTTCTAGCCTTCACTTGTACTAAGCGGGAATACTGCTTGTACATCCACTTCCATAAAAACCCCAAAGTTATTCCATACGAGTCCACCATACCTTCCTATATGTGGTATCTACCTGCCGTTCCAAGTAAAATTGTATGTGCCAAACTCTAAACCTTCAAATGAAATTCTGTTTTGTATGCTTGAATAGCTCATGTATCAACTAGGGTTGTCTATATCTTCCATGCTAGGTGGATTATTCTCACGAGGAGTGGACTCCGCTCCTTATTCACGAGAAAATGGGTGGTAACCGGGATGCCCAGTCCCATGCTTAAATTAAAATAATTGCTAACAAAACTCCCCTAGGATTGTTGTTAGTTGGAGGCACCCGCTGTTTCGGACAAGCCATGGATTTATGTTTTTTGGTGGTAGGGTGAGTATAAACTTTACCATTCTGCTTGGGAACCGCCTATAATGTGTGTAGCATGGAAGATATCGAGATCTCTCAGTTGTTATGTTGACAATGAAAATATACCACTCAAAATATTATTCATCTCCATTTCAAAATCGAGCTCTGGCACCTCTGCAAATCTCTGCTTCCCTCTGAGAAGGGCCCATCTATTTACTTTTATGTTGAGTCATCATCCTCATATTAAAAAGCACCAGTTGGAGAGCACCACTGTCATTTGCATGTATTACTATTAGTTTACATTGAGTATGACTGTGACTGGATCTCTTTTACCATGAATTACAATGTTTAGTCAGTCCTTGATCTTCAGAGGTGCTCTACATTTTTGTTTTGTGGTCTCAGAAAGGGCTAGCAAGATACCATCTTGTTATATCATATTGTGATTGTTTTGAGAAAGTGTTGTCATCTGAGATTTACTATTATTGCTCGCTAGTTGATTCTGCCATTGATATGAGTAAACATGAACCTAAATGTTATTGTGAATATGGTTAGTTCATAATCTTTGCTGAAAACTTGAATGTTGGCTTTACATATTTACAACAACAAGATCAAACAGAGTTTGTAAAAGTTTTTCTTTACCACTTTCAGTTTGTCAACTGAATTGCTTGAGGATAAGCAAAGGTTTAAGCTTGGGGGAGTTGATACATCTCCATCGTATCTACTTTTCCAAACACTTTTGACCATGTTTTGGACTCTAACTTGCATGATTTGAATGGAACTAACCCGGACTGACGTTGTTTTCAGCAGAATTGCCATGGTGTTATTTTTGTGCAGAAACAAAAGTTCTCGGAATGATCTGAAACTTCATAGAGAATATTTTTGGAATATATAAAAAATACTGGCGAAAGAATCAACTCAGGGGGGCCACACCCTATCCACGAGGGTGGGGGCGCGCCCACCCCCGAGGCGCGCCCCCTATCTCATGGGCCCCCTGAGGCTCCACCAACCTCAACTCCAACTCTATATATTCACGTTCTGGGAGAAAAAATTGGAGAGAAGGATTCATCGTGTTTTATGATACGGAGCCGCCGCCAAGCCCTAATCTCTCTCGGGAGGGCTGATCTGGAGTCCGTTCGGGGCTCCGGAGAGGGGAATCCGTCGCCATCGTCATCATTAACCTTCCTCCATCACCAATTTCATGATACTCACCGTCGTGCATGAGTAATTCCATCGTAGGCTTGCTGGACGGTGATTGGTTGGATGAGATTTATCATGTAATCGAGTTAGTTTTGTTAGGGTTTGATCCCTAGTATCCATTATGTTTTGAGATTGATGTTGCTATGACTTTGCTAGGCTTAATGCTTGTCACTAGGGCCCGAGTGCCATGATTTCAGATCTGAACCTATTATGTTTTCATGAATATACGTGAGTTCTTGATCCTATTTTGCAAGTCAATAGTCACCTACAATGTGTTATGATCCGGTAACCCCGAAGTGACAATAATCGGGACCACTCCCGGTGATGACTATAGTTTGAGGAGTTCATGTATTGACTAAGTGCTAATGCTTTGTTCCGGTACTCTATTAAAAGGAGGCCTTAATATCCCTTAGTTTCCAATAGGACCCCGTTGCAACGGGAGGGTAGGACAAAATATGTCATGCAAGTTCTTTCCCATAAGCACGTATGACTATATTCGGAATACATACCTACATTATATTGATGAACTGGATCTAGTTCTGTGTCACCCGATGTTATAACTGTTGCATGAGGAATCACATCCGACATAATTATCCATCAATGATCCAATGCCTACGAGCTTTTCACATATTGATCTTTGCTTAGTTACTTTCTCATTGTTACTGTTACAATCACTACAAAACCAATACTGTTACTTTTGTCACTGTTACCGTTACTTTTATATTACTTTGCTACTAAATACTTTGCTGCAGATAATAAGTCTTTCAGGTGCGGTTGAATTGACAACTCAACTATTAATACTTGAGAATATTCTTTGGCTCCCCTTGTGTCGAATCAATAAATTTGGTTGAATACTCTACCCTCGAAAACTATTGCGATCCCATATACTTATGGGTTATCACACCACCACACGGCCGGTACACCCAGATCGACGGGCCGACGTCGCCGCCTTGCCGCAACTGGGTAACCACGTCGGCGAGGACAAATTGCCGCGCACGATCGCCCAGGCACGCGGGTGCATCCTCCACTACGTCGGTTGTGGCCGCAGCGGCGGCTCACCATCATGTCGGGCCATCGTGTCGGCCAGGGAGAAGGCGGCTAGGAAGGCAGTGCGTCAGGAGCGGCACAACGTGGCCCGCCTCTTTGAGTTCACCAAATTGGACGTGCAGCCGGCCTGGGTCCTCAACGACCCCGACTTGGGAACGACCTGGGCCCTCAACAGCTCCATCACTACCACAGAGACTACTGTGAGGTGGCACCACCACCTTGACGGTGAGCTTGCCAAGATCGGCGAGGAGTGGTCCCTTAGCGACACCTCTGCCAATGCTGGCAGGGGAAAGCCCGCTGCAAGGATACCGCGGCTGGGGTCGGTATTGGCCACGTCGACCCTCCGCACAACGCAGGAGGAAGCGAAGCGCCTCCTCAGTGAGCGCTAGACGGTGACCGGGCCACTGCTGTAAGGACTAGTCCGATGACGAAGAGGCACGAATGACGCCAGCAGCGCGTCGGGGCAGGGCTAAAGCGGCCACGCATACAAGGTCACCGTCCGCTACAAGTTAGCCTCCTATTTATTTATTTTTAGTTTTCAGTTAAATGGAAGAAAAATTGTCTTATGTAAATTATGTCAGAACTTTATTCAATTCCGCCGTGTTTGTTGAAATTTGCCCAGTTTTAATGAATGAAATATTTGTGGGTATGAATGAATGGCCGGCTTCCGCATCAGTGTTTATGGACTAATCCTATCGGTCCACAGATGAATGTGTTCGATTTGAAGGTTGGTGTTTGAGATGCTCTTAGCCCAGTAAACTAAAGGCATCCTCACAGAGTCACAGTTAGGTTGTGTTGACACACGAACAAGTCACGTGTACCCTCGACGCCGGGGGTGATGCACCGCAGCTCACGTCGAAGGAGACCCGACCGACAGCGCGATACGCAAGACAGTCGGCGGGCGCTTTTGCAGACCCGAAACCCCGCGCACCCGGGAGGGACCCCGCCAGGGATTGCGGCGGCTATGGGCTGCCCTAGGCCGATTCGCTCGCCCCTAGAGCCTCGTGGATCGCTGCCCTCCAACGTGAAGAACGAACGAAGAGCGAGAAAGAAAGATACAAGGGAGAGATAAAAAGTAGATGAACACGAAAAAGTAGTAGATTGATTTGTTCGATTGTGTGTTGTTCAATCGGCCATCACCCCTTATATATATAAGAGGCGGCTGGACTTCCCGTGCAAGGAAAAGGCTTGGATTCACGTCCAAAACCCTAGTCAAATTCGGATTGGTTTTATCCGAACTTTCCGAAACTGTTCGGTTTAAACTGGCTGCACCTTGCGGGTCTTTTTTGTGGTGGTAAACGATCTCGGATGAAAACGAGCCCAAAAGCAATCTTGACCATTTCAATGAGACGAACAACTTTTATGTTGAAGGTTTTTTGATCAGAGGTCATCTTGAGGGTTAAATAGGTCGCGCAAAACCGGCTATTCCCTCGCGCTACCTATCAGACATGTGTCTGGTGGGGCGCGCCACATCTCGCCTCGTGACAGGGCTGCACTCCGATTGCTCTAACTTTTGCATACGAACTCGGATTTGGACAATTTTTATATCAAAACCAATCGTTTCGACGAGACGAAGACAACCCGTGTAGATCATTTTTCCATTTAAGGTCGTCTTGGGGGCATAATCGGCCAAACTGTACTCTGAATATAAGATCTTAGTACTTTGAGCATAATTTCGGCCTTCGAGATGAAATCGGACGGTGATGACCCAAACTTTAATAATGTTCATATCAATAATACGGAACTCTTCCATGTAGATCACTTCTCCATTTGAGGCCATCTTCAATTTCTCGTCCGATTGACTATCACAGCCTCCAACCCGGCAAGTTTTCCATCCGAGTAAGCTTTCCACACCGACAATGTTTCTACCCGGCAAGCTTTCACACTGGCAAGGTTTCACTCCGGCAAGGTTTGTACTCCGGCAAGGGTTCCTCCCTGACAAGGTTTCTCCCCCGGCAAGATTTCACACCGGCAAGCTTCCACATCGGCAAGCTTTCACACCGGCAAGATTTTATCCCGGCAAGGTTTTCACCCCGGCATGCTGCTTTATGATCGTGCCACTTTTGAGCGTCAACACATGCCCCCCTGTTTTTCGGTAAAGCTAGCGTGCCGAAAAATACTTGTACCAAGTTTGTTCTAAGGACGATGTCAACACTCCATCGGCCATTTATATGTTCTTAGGACGATAAGTATATATCGGCCATGTCTTGTGTGAACTTTCTGATGCAAACTTGGGTGAAACCTTCTCAGCTTCATTAACAATCCGGTGATAAAGTTCCATAGATATGTATCTCAATGTCATCCTCCGAACCATATTGTTCACCCTTTTGCTAGAATTTTGTAGACAATCAACAATAAACTTTCTCCAATCCTTACTTTCGCCTGCATAAAAATTTCATTAGTGGCCGAAGTTGTGGACTTCGGTTCGGCCTTACCTATGTTGACGAGACTAAGCATCGGCTATTGAGAGAAATGCAATACAACATGATGGACATGGTAGCCAGATGCTTGCTATGCCAACTCTCTCCAATTGTCATGTCTAAATATATGAACAATTTTAATGCAACCCAAGGTAAATTCTTCATCTAGACATAACCCAAGATAAACTATAAGTGATTCGTCAAAACACATTGATAACCCTTGGATATTTGTTGCACTACTCATAACGAATCACCAAAAGCCTCAATATGTATAGCACCTATAGCAAGTAAAAGAGTCAATCCAAATAACAATGCATATTCGGCCTTGATTAATCGTGCATAAAAATATTCTAAGCGGCACGAGGCTTCAAAAAATAGTACCATAAAGAAATATATAAACAACACCAACACTTTGGCCATTGCTATGAATTGAACCATCAAAACATAATCTCCATAGTACTAGAGAGACAAGGCTAATATTAATATTATGCATGACACTAATCCGATGTTTAGTAACAAAATCAACTATGATTTGGCCTCTTATAGATGTCAAAGATGCATAAGCCAAATCATATCCAAACAAAGTATAAGCCCACCAACCAATTCTGCAGCTATGAATTGGTCTATGTAGCATATATTCAATGACATCGGTCATGATGTCTCAACTCCATTCAATCATAATATAGGCATACATATAAATTTTCATGAGCACGTACCTTGTCTCGCTCTCAAACTAAGGACGATGTTAGAATACTACACCGGCCATGCATTGACATACTCTTACGACGATAGATAAATATCGGCCATTACCATGTAAACTTCATTCAAAGCACATATAGCCTAAATAAACAAATGAAATGACAAATCAAATATTTCGGCCCTTTGGATCAGCAACAAACTTGTAGCTAATCAAATGTATAGTGACTTGGTAATACCCTCTCATGACGTAAGAAATTATATTGCATCCATGGATTAAAATAAGCCCATTGAGGGTTACCAATCATACTTGATGACGAATTCCATGGCATAGGCGTTAATGGCATAGTTGAAGAATATGGATAATGTGTAGACCAAAGATGTTGAAACCTTCGGCTTGGTCCTTCATAGTTTTTACTCTTTTCCTTCTCCACTTTTGCCGCACTTCTTGTAATGGAGGCTTGCACATAATTCTTATTTTGAGCACTTCCTTTGGGAACCCATGCCATGTTCCTTTCTTCAAGTTCTTGTGCACTAAGTTTGTGTAATTCCCTCTTTTGCCAATACGATAAGCCGAGTGGGCATCTCGGCTGTGATTCCTTTTTGGCCTTGTGCACTCTCAACTTCTTTTCTTCAGATTTGGCACTTTGACTCTCAATAATTGGTTGCTTCGTCTCATTGCCTTTTGTAGCCAATGTCAACACTTTAATTGGGTCTTTATTATTTGAGATCAAATCTGAAGTAGCACACTTACGACCATCTCTTTTCACGCGGTAGACTTGCTTGACCACCTCTTTTTTCATCCATGGTGTCCGGACCGATTCCTTATAATTGAAACGGTCTTTAACATGTGACTGTTCAAATGTTGATCTTTTCGGAGCTGCATAATATTGGTGAGATGGTCTAAAATAAGATGGAGAATGTGCCCTTGTATCATACCTGTCCCATGATGAACATGGATCTACATGAGCATAGGGAGACATCCACGGCATTGGCATTGGCGGCCCAAAATAAGGATATGAATATGTTGCATTGAAACTCTCACTTTGCAAATACCGATCCTCATATTTGCGCCTTAGGGGTGATCTTGGTTTCTTTGCATGATTGGGCTGATAAGCATTCTTCTCTTCACTCTTCTTTTGATATTTCTCCAATAGTTCAGCGAAGGTGATTTTTGATCTTTTACACTTGCACTTGTTTCGGCCTTTTTTTTCTTTTGGTTTGCTTTCATCGATCGTTGGATTTGCTTGCTGCCCCCCCCAGTCCTTGGCGTCTCCATTGTAGCTTCGATGGAATTCTTGCCCTCAAGATTATGTTCATTATGCTCTTCGACAACTTCTTTACTTGAAAGCTTGATCCCATCACCTGCAGTTTTTACCTTCTCTTCAAATGGATTGGCTTGAAGCAGCCGATGCAAAAACTTTCTACCATCAGGACCAATCGGAATAGACTGGTCATCTCTTGGTGTCTCAACAAATTTCAATCGTCCTTTATCAATGGACGATTTAACTATTTGACGAAACATGTTACAATCCTCAAAATTATGCTTGGACGAATCATGCAACTTACAATACATTCGTCCCTGGACAGATGGCTCAACATGGTGATCAAGAATTCTAATATAATTATTCCTCAACAACAAATCAAAGATTTTATCACACATATTTGAATTAAAGGTAAACCTTTTATTTTCTAGCCGATCTTGATGTGAGAACAACTTTGGAATTAAGCAAACGAATGGTTCAGATTTTGCACCACACCATTCGGCTATGCATTGTGTTTTGCACTCTATTTCCGATGTCTTTGGGTAAGATATTATACTAGCATCGGTTTTCTCAACAGAATTTAACCTTGACTTTAAATTTCTAAAACGAAAATAGTTAGAACATACATGTCTCAATTGATACCAAGTGCAAGCCAAGTATGAAATAAGCAAAGCTACCCAAATAGATATGAACTTTAGATAAAGCAACGGGGAAAGCTTTGGCTGTAATAATAAGTCACTATCGGTCTTTATAAATGGCGTAATGGGTTGACCGATATGCTCAATAACAACTTTATTGCTAGCAAGTAAATTACCCTTCTTCATTGGTCTTTCAAAATTACTTATGAGGATTTTTCTAATAGATGCATCAACAATAAAGTCCTGACCAAATCTGAAAATAGGTAAATTACTTGCTAAAGATACCTCTTCAAATATGTTGGGAGAGCACGATGGTGGTGTGACTTGAACAATATCTTGCTCCGCCTTTGGATGGCTCCCCGACGCCTCTTCATCATCTTTTTCTTGATTCCGTGCATCATTACATTGAAAAATTTTGTCGGCCGAACTTTGTTCGGCTACTTGTTCTTGTCCTTGAAGTTCATCAATTTCTCTGGCACGAAACTCATAGGGCAGGAAGTAGGTTCCATTAACTTTGGAAAAATCAAGTATGGTCGCTTTGCTATGCTTGCCATGCCCTTTCTCAATAATGCTTGCCTCTTTGCATTTGATGGATTCAGAATATATACTTCTTGATTCGACTCTTTTAACCGGAGCACTTTCATGTTCTGAATCATCTTTCTTTACATTGCTTCTACCAATTGGCAATGCTTCTTTCACTTGAGCCAATTCTGTTTCTTTTTGTTTCTGGCGGCGAGCGGTGAAATTGGCTTTAATCTTTTTCTCAATTTCAACCCACTTCGGATACGATTGCCCCCCAATGCTTTTAGATTCTTTTGGCAATGGCACATGGGTGTTGCCGAAACTTTACAATTGTGTAGGGGCTGTATAATATGATGTAGTATTAGGTGAAGGCATATGCATTGTTGTAAAACCATATTTTTGCTCGCCAATTTTATCAATTGGCAAAGATTCATCTTCTTGTAAAACTCTAGCTTTTATTGCAGCATAATCAGGAAACAACCCCTTTTCATATTGTTCAAGGCAAAGAGCACTAATCCTCTTGTTTGGTGCCAAGCTCTTTTTTAATGCAGCAACAACCGCTTCTGGAAGGGATTGCTCCGCAACGCTTTCAGATTCTTTCGGCAATGATTCGTGAGTGTTACCGAAATTCTTGAATTGCGTAGAGTATGCATTATATGCTACAGTATTTGATGACGGCACATGTGTTCCTGTAAAATTTCTCGTCCGATTGACTATCACAACCTCCAACCTGGCAAGTTTTCCATCCGAGTAAGCTTTCCACACCGACAATGTTTCTACCCGGCAAGCTTTCACACCGGCAAGGTTTCACTCCGGCAAGGTTTGTACTCCGGCAAGGGTTCCTCCCTGACAAGGTTTCTCCCCCGGCAAGATTTCACACCGGCAAGCTTCCACACCGGCAAGTTTCCACATCGGCAAGCTTTCACACCGGCAAGATTTTATCCCGGCAAGGTTTTCGCCCCGGCATGCTGCTTTATGATCGTGCCATTTTTGAGCGTCAACAGGTTGATGGTTCGGATGTTTGCATCCTGCCATCTCGTATTTTTTGGGGGTTAGCACTATTGACCCTAGCATTTTTTTCCTCGAATACGCACAATGTGCAGTGTATCATATACTATTAAAGATAGGACCCTAGCATTCCTTTTTCATATGCACATTGGCGGTGACAGATATAGGAGTACAGTTTTGAACTCGGGGCAGCTATCTAGCTAGCCAGCAAGCCCTCTGTTGCTTCCCCCGGTGAAGATTGTGGTGCCCAGATTTCATGACCTGAAGCGTCTTAAATATTCCTTTTTTGAGTTCTTGATCGTTACCGTAGTACTATTTCATGACCTGAAGCGTCTCAAATCGATCGTACACGGTCTCTCGCTCGCTCTCCTGGTGCATGCGTACGTACTACGTATAGAATCAGATCATGGATCGCTACGCATCTAACCTACCACAGTAGCTACGCTAGCATTTTTCCACAATCTACTGCCTGCAGTGTGAACGAAGTACGCCACGCCTAGACGTTGGGCCATCTAGGTGGTGCATTTTGGTTTCAAGCGTGTATCTGGATCGGTGCAGTATACAGCGTACAGTGTACTGTTGAATCTTGGGAGGGTCTTCATCAGCCATGCATGTGGATCTCAGCTGTGCAAGATTGTGGCAATAGTGTTAGAAATCAAGATCCGGGTCCTACTGCTGCTGCTGCTGCTGCAGGTTTGTCAATAGGCAGACAGCTCAGCGGCCGACCGGAAGGTTAAGCAACAAGGAAATGTCAAAATTACTGTGGGCGTGAAATGATTTGTATTCTGTAACTTTTTGGTTGCTTTTTTTTGCGGGGTAACTTTTTGGTTGTTTCTTTTCTGTTTAAACAAAAAAATGGTCACAAAATTACAAATATAAATCCTTTCAAGTAAAATACCGTAATATATATCCCGAAATGTGAATTGAGTGAGCTTCCATCACCTAGTCAGACCGCCAAGAATGGTTGGCCGCCATGCACGTAGAAGGGGTGAATCCAATTCCATGCTCGTTGCACGGAATACTCGCTATAATGCCTGAAGAGCCACCGTGCGACCCATGTCAGTTATTTGCTCTTCATTTCCTGTTTGCTTTTTTATATATATTTTCTAATTAGTGTGTCTTTCTTCTTTCTCCAACCTTTTAAATTGTTGTTTATGTTTACCATTTATGAATAGTTATTTTTCTCTTTTTCTCGGGGGCAAGTACATTAAAGGTTAACTTTTTTCTCAAATACATTAAGTTTTTAAAAAATCATGGACTCTTTTAATACATAACTATATTTTGTTAATGAATTTTATTAAATATGATATGAAGATTATTTTGTACTCCCTCCGTTCCGAATTACTTGTCGCAGGTATGGATGTATCTAGATGTATTTTAGTTCTAGATACATCCATTTCTGCAACGAGTAATTAGGAACGGAGGGAGTATAATACAAACATTCTACGCTTGCTCTGCCTGAAGGGGCCCCCTAATGACCTGGTTAGTGCATGTCCATTTAAAAGTACAATGTTTTTTATTAAATCTAAAAAGGGTACACACTTTCTAGTAATATTGCAAATCAATTTAGAAAATTATGTGTTGTAAAATGCTAAAATGTTTTAAAAAATGTTCATGCATTTGGAAAAAATCACATATATGAAAAAATTATTCATGTATTTAAAACATATGTTCAGGGTATGGCTTTCTAACATAAAAACAGCGTTCATGTATATAAAGTATATAAAAATATAAACTTGTATATTAAAAATATATTCACATTGTAGGTAAAAGATATTCATATGTTTCAACAAAGTTTGTACCTTTCTTTTCAAGTGTGTTAGAGTCTATATTCATGTTATTTTAATAAATGCTTACATACCCCCTCCCCCACCCAAAAGAAGAAGCATCAAATTGAAAAAGCAGTGAAGAAAGAAAAAAAATAAGAAAATATTAATAAAGAATAGCGGCAAAATTGGAAAGAGAAAGGTCAAAGAAACAATAAAAACCGAGGGAGAAGCGAAAAAGAACACAAGACCAGTCTTATTGGGTTTGGCCCATTGACGAGTGACCTATCCCTAAAAAAGCGTTCCTGACAAAATAGGAGAAGCTCCACGAAACTGTTGAGGGAAAATCCTATTATGTGCGGGAACAACTAATTGAAGAGTGCATCCCGCCGCTGGCAATTTCCCTAGACATCGAGAGTGTTCGGGCGCTCCATAAGGTGCACCGCAACGTCACCACTTGTCAAGCGTTGGACGCACCTCCCCACATGTCCCCACTTTTTGGTTTTTTGCATAGGTTAGTTCATCTTGGGAGCACAAGTCAATGTTTAGTTGGAGCACATGTTACTACTCCTTGGGAGCACATGTTAGGTCACAATAGGAGCACACGTTAGTGCTAGTTGGAATGATGGCAAAATCGGAAGAAAAAAAAGTGATGTTTCGCATGGCAACTTTAGGATTTTTTGTTGTTGTTTTCAAACATGACGACAAATTCAGAAATTGTGTGCTATGTTCACATGGAAAATTCACAAAGATTGCTACCTAGATCATCACAAATGAACCTAAATCATCTGATTCATTATGCTCCTTAATTTCAAATCTCCCCCATTCACTTGAGGTGTTCAATTTGCATTTAGTTCGCCATTTTGACCGGGTCAACGATTTCTCAAGGAGCTTTCTCATTCAATTGAGATTTCAATGTTCATTTGATTTACAATCTTAATTGGGTCAACAACTTCTCAAATTAATC
Organism: Triticum urartu; assembly: GCF_003073215.2. Lineage (NCBI taxonomy): Eukaryota > Viridiplantae > Streptophyta > Magnoliopsida > Poales > Poaceae > Triticum > Triticum urartu. The sequence continues at coordinate 96,178,020 of NC_053028.1, read as the reverse complement.
GGCACCAACTATCCTGTAAAAACACATCAGTCCTGTGCGCCCTCTCACGAAGGACAAGCACGGTGGTGCCGTTTGAAGCATGCCACCAAAGTGCCACATGGCCATCCAAACACAAGGTTGGAGTCGACACCCACTAATGAGCTTGACACATGTGTAAATAAGTGTGAGAAAAATAAATCCACATATGAGGGTTGTCGCCGGATAACTAAGGGAAATCATGCTACATCTTCACATAGTGGTCGTGGTCATGATCCCACGGCCGATCACGCTCGGGCAAGTGGTCCTGTGGTCAGTCCCACTCCTGAACTGGTGTGTGCCCTTGAACTTCAATGTGCCCGGCCGTGGCACCATCCTGAGGTGAGCCCGAAGCTATGAGAAAGTTGGCACCTTGTAGCACTCCTTCTGATGTTTCCAGCCAGACGCTAATTCGCCAATCTAGGAACAACCCGCGTCAGCGAGGTGCCGCTTCGAAACTGCCAATTAAGGAAGGGTTGTTCTAGAAGGCACGAGTGGAGAGTTTGCCTCTCCTTCGATAGTTTTGTCGAGATGAAAAAGGAACCCATCTTTTGAATTGAAAAATGTGAGTCTGTTTTGCCCACTTTATCCACCCCTCTATCAAAATGATAAAAAAAAGGCATTTCAAATGCTTCTTATTCTCGTGTTTGATCTTATCCATCTCTGCCCCACTTCCATGTGGGTTTTTTAGACCTTTTTACCCCAGTTGAGAGATATACTAATATAAATGCTTCAGGAGTTGTATCATGGCAGGTTGAACTTGTTCAGACTAATATATCGTATAACCGCTTGAGTGTTTTAATGGAACAAGGTATTATATTCATATTGTCCTTGCCAGCATTGTCCTAAGACTGTCTTGCTTCTCCCTAAAAGAAAGAGTGTCTTGCTTATCGCAGATCTGATCCATGCTCTCGTGAGTAGTGATGGGTTGCTTGCCACAATTCTCCAACCGAGCGGTCATGTCATCAAACTTACTAAGTATCATTGCCAACGACAACTGCAGTTGATCCATGTTTTCCCCCATGGCAGCGATGACAAGCTTGGTTCGGGCCATGGGTGCGGCGGCGTTTGACTGTGTCGTTGCAACGCGTCTCTAAATAAAACTAACCTAGTTTGGGATTTTAAGTGGATTCACCGAAGCAATTCCTCACCCTTCGTTGTGGGATTTTACGTTTGTTTGTGAGACTTAGCAAAGCAGACAAAAGAACCATGATTGCTGGCACCAACTAGGGATCTCATGGATAATCACATATGGCTAGGATTTTTGAATTGGGGGAATGGGGTTGGTAGATAAGCGAGATGGGACGGAGAAGAGGGTGTGATTGAGCCGTTACATTCATTTTTCCACACTGGCCCACAAAATTTGCGACGAACACGCTTAAATAGTAACCGTACAGCCGCTGGCTCGCTAGCCACAATGCGACTCATCTCAGCCAAGTAGTTTGTTGACCCCGTCACAGGAGCCAGGCACCGGCCTCTCTGTGTTCATCCATGTCAGGATTGTGTTAGATGACGGGAACGTGACAGCGAACTCATGGACGAGAGACAGGGGAAGGGGCCTGGCAACAAGACCACGCGAACAACAGACAAACATAACAGTATGCCAACTCCTATTCAGCACTCATAGCGTCGATTATAGCACCTTACGTACGCGGCGCAACCCCCCACCCGCACCCACCGCTTCGATCGATTTTATATGTGCCAGTCTATTTATAAATATTATAGTGTGGTTTTGCTTGCTTGTTTTGTGAAACTTCTAGAAGCTTTCAACCGGTTTATTATTATTTTCTAGACGGTTTCTATTATGTTCTTAATTTAATTTTTTCCTTTCCTTTTTTGTTTTTCTTTCATTTTCCTTGTCTTTCATTTTTTAAATGCATGAAAAATTTAAATTAGGAAACTTCATTCCATTTTCTGAACTTTATTTAAATTCATGAAGCTTTTTTAAAAATACTCATGAACTTTTCTCAGATTTGTGAACTTTTTTTGAATCCGCATTTTTTTTCAAATGCATGAATATATTCAAATCCAAAAAAAATCCAAATTTATGTTATCTTAATCCATGAACTTTTTCCCAAAATTTATGAATTATTTTTCTAAATCGATGAGCTTTTTTCACATCCGTGAACTTTTTTTGAATTCGTGAACTTTCTTCAAATCCCAATTTTTTTAATCCTGGAAACATTTTCTTGATCCCTTTAGCTTTTTTGAGTTCATGAAGTTTGTTCAAATTCATGACTTTACATGAACTTCTGATTTTTTTGGAAACCGCGGTCTTTTTTCATTTCATGATTTTTTTAAGACCACATTTTCCCCGACAAAGTCAAAGGTCCACCAGTCAATGGTGGACCGGTTAACCGCAACCATCGAACCGGGAAAGCGGCCCATCCTGAGCGTCGCGCCTGCCTCCTTTGCGTGGGCCAGAGCACGAGGGGGGTGCGCGTGAGCGCTAGCCTGGCGCTTAAGGCGTTGCGTAGGAGGCCTCCCAACGTATTTAACAGGCCTAAGCGCAATGTACAATGATGGCATATGGATACAGGTGCTTCATGATAAAAAGTAATTTGAGGCATATATGTTGATTATTTTCTCTTCAATGCAAGCTACTATTAGTGAACTTCATAAAAAATAAATAAAAAGTGACTCTCACTACACATGCATCCCTCCTTTTCACTTTAACTTTTCCAACTTTATGCATGGAACCACAGTTTTTCTCTGTAAGCACCCGCCTCCTGAAGAGGATCCTGCTTCCCCATCCGAACCTATTTTTTTTATTATCCGATCCTACATGACATGTAAGGCATCACCCTGGGGCTATGCATTGGACATGCCCTAAGAAGGCAATGAAGCAACGACAAAAGGGATGACGTACGCGAGAGCTACGCCTCGCCTGTCGCGAGACTGAGTACCATCTTGTCGTCATTACTAGGATGGGCTGAGCCAATAAAGGGAAGCTTCCATATACAACAGCCGCCGATTTTGGGAACCTTCCACGTGTTTTGAGAAGGTTCTGAGATTTTTTTCTTCTTCCTGTACTTTGTTTACTGTTATTTATCATTTTTCTTGTTTTTCTTATTTTTATATTTGTGTTTTTATTCTTCTTTCAAACAATTTTTTTAATACAGGTTGAATTTTTGTTCTATACATGCTAAATAGTTTTTAAATTCACCTTGAACATTTTTCAAATACATGTAAAACATTTATCTGAATACATGTCGAAACATTTGTCAAATGCACACTAAACATTTTTAGATACATGTTGAACATTTTCCAAATGCATGTTGAATATTTCTTTGAATACCTGTTGAGTATTTTGTAAAATGTGCATTGAACATTATTTAAACATGGTGAACATATCATAAGCACACATTTAACTTTTTTTCTTGAAGTTCATGAACACTACTTGTTAAACGGACAAATATTTATTAATTATTTATGAGATTTAAAAAAAAATTGTGTAACTATTTTACCTTATTTATGAGATTTTAAAAAAAATTGTGTAACTATTTTATCCTCCTCCTCTCTCCCACGGACCGGGCAGTCTGCATGTAACTCCAGAGTTCTACTCTTTTTATTTAGCCACGTAGCCAAAGAATCAGTAGCAGCACGCCATGCAAAAGAAAGGACTTTTGGTGGCGCTGGGCAAGACCATATCAATCTCCAAATGTCCCGGCGTCCATCAAGAGCGCTGGTGGTGGAAGGAATTGAGGCACAATTCACTTTATCCGCTGCTAGCCAGTAGGCACTTCGTACAGAAAATTGGCCATTCTTGTCTGGCGCCCAGGCTAAAAAAATCTTCGCCAAGTCGAGGCGATGTCTTGATCATTCGTATGGCACGAACGTCCACAAGCAAGAAGAATTGATTCAGTCGATCAATATCCCAGTTACCATCATGATCGAGCAAATCAGACACCCATTTAAAACGACATCTCCTTCTCCTAGAAAGCATTGCGCTTGTAGTACCCCGGACTAGCCAGCGATCACGCCAAATGCGTACTTTCTGTCCATTAGCTATACGCCAAACCAAACCCTTCTTCAAGAGTTCAAGACCATGGCACACAGCTTGCCAAGTTGTGGAGGGATTTCCTGTGAAAACGGTATCCTCAAGCCTCCCACTAGGGTAGTATTTGGCTTTAAACAATCTTGCACACAGATTTATAAAAATATCTAAAACGAATTCAATTTTTTTTGCTTGTTCGTTAGTTTCTTTCCTCTTTTCTTTCCTTGTTCATTTTTTTCAATTTTCTTTTTGTACTTCAGTTTTTATTTTTTAATATCTAAATTTATGTTTTCCAAAACATAATTTACAAAAATTAAAACATTCACCTTGCATTATCTTTCTCACATAATTATTTAAAAAATATTTTAACATTAAAAGGAATGTCCGTAACATCTAAAAATGTTGCGTGTTTAAAAAAAATCGTGACTTTTCAGAAAAATGTTTATACTGTACCAAAAAATATCCGTGTAATTTAGGAAAATGTTTCTTACCATTAGACAAATGTTCATGCTAATTAAGAAAGTGTTCATATGTTTCAAAAATATGTCTTTGACATTTACAAATAATGTTTCATGCCATTATTTTTTAAAGATGTATTTTAAAATAAGTTCCAACTTGTATTTGAAAAAAGGTTCATCATTCATTTGAAAAATGCTCAACTTGCATAAAAATGTTCTACTTTATACCAAAAATGTTCAACATATATTTTAAATGATGTTCATCATATAGTTTAAAAATATGTTGAAGGGGTATCTGAAAAATGTCTCACATGTATTTGAAATTGTTCATATTTTTTATATTGTTTAGCATGTATTAAAACACTTATTCAAACATGTATTTGAAAGATGTTCATTATGTATTAATAAAATGTTCAACCTGTATGAAAACAACGTACAACGTGTATACAAAAAAGTCTACATGGTTTATGAAAAAGACGACATGTATTTGAAAAGAATGAAATAAAAACCATAAAGAAAAATAAAAAACCTTGTGCAACCTTTCTAAAACCGTCCCAAACCGGTGGAAGGTTCCATGAAGCGGTGTTCAAAAAATTCGCATGAACCGCTTTGCTGGGCTAGTCCACTCAATCGGTTGTTACTGTTCCATCCAGGGGATGATGTGGCCGCTATATACGAGCAAATGAAAAATATTTTAGTGTGAATACAATTTGATATTACCTTCGTTTGAAGATGCATCAACTCGCACCAAAGGTGGGGCAGAGCTACATCTTGCAATAAGCGAGATATAGCTCTCACGATAAGCGGGAGAGAAACTCGAGCTTTATTAATCAGAGATCACTGAGTTCACATAGCCCCGGGCACTAAAAGCCATAATTGTTGGCATGGATCTAATACTAATGAATGTCTAGCAATGTTATGGACATCTACATTCGCCTCTCGTCGTTCATGACGGAATGTGACATTTCTAGCTTCATTTTTCAACCTCCTAACTTTGAGTAAGCCTCTTGGAGTCTACATGCATGCTTCGTAATCGTATTCCAGATGCACAATCAGAAGCTATCATAGGCATTCCTACTCATGTAGGCGAAACTTAGTTGCGCCCCATGACTTCTGCAGCAGAATAACATGCCAAATAATTAAGGGGCTGAATTGCGGTGTTCCAGATTAGGTGCCCCAGGAAATTGAGGGAAGGAGGATCCTATTCCCTTCCACACATATTGCACGCCCATCCACGCGGGCCTGCCTTCGCCTCATGTCCTTGCTGCTGGTGACCAAGTGATACGCCTATTTTGCATCATGCTTTTATATTTATTGCATTATGGACTATTATTACACATTATGTCACAATACTTATGCCTATTCTCTCTTATTTTACAAGGTTTACATGAAGAGGGACAATGCTGGCAGCTGGAATTCTGGGCTAGAAAAGGAGCAAATATTAGAGACCTATTCTGCACAACTCCAAAAGTCCTGAAACTTCACGAAAGTCAGTTTTGGAATATATAACAAATATTGGGCGAAGAAAGCACCATAGAGGGGCCACCCACCATCCACGAAGGTGGGGGCGCGCCCTACCCCCTGGGCGCGCCCCCTGCCTCGTGGGCCCCCTGGCAGGCCCCCGGTGCCCATCTTTGGCTATATGAAATCTTTCGCCCTGGAAAAAATCATAAACATGCTCTCGGGACGAAACTCCGCCGTCATGAGGCGGAACCTTGGCGGAACCAATTTAGGGCTCTGGCGGAGCTGTTCTGCCGGGGAAACATCCCTCCGGGAGGGGGAAATCATCACCATCGCCATCACCATCGATCCTCTTATCGGGAGGGGGTCAATCTCCATCAACATCTTCACTAGCACCATCTCATCTCAAACCCTAGTTCATCTCTTGTATCCAATCTTTGTCCCAAAACCTCAAATATGTACCCGTGGGTTGCTAGTAGTGTTGATTACTCCTTGTAGTTGATGCTAGTTGGTTTACTTCGTGGAAGATCATATGTTCAGATCCTTTATGCATATTAATACCCCTCTGATTATGAACATGAATATGATTTATGAGTAGTTACGTTTGTTCCTGGGGACATGGGAGAAGTCTTGCTATAAGTAGTCATGTGAATTTGGTATTCGTTCGATATTTTGATGAGATGTATGTTGTCTTTCCTCTAGTGGTGTTATGTGAACGTCGACTATATGACACTTCACCATTATTTGGGCCTAGGGAAAGGCATTGGTAAGTAATAAGTAGATGATGGATTGCTAGAGTGACAGAAGCTTAAACCCTAGTTTATGCGTTGCTTTGTAAGGGGCTGATTTGGATCCATATGTTTCATGATATGGTTAGGTTTACCTTAATACTTCTTTTGTAGTTACGGATGCTTGCAGGAGGGGTTAATCATAAGTGGGATGCTTGTCCAAGGAAGGGCAGTACCCAAGTATCGGTCCACCCACATATCAAATTATCAAAGTAACGAACGCGAATCATATGAGCATGATGAGAACTAGCTTGACGACAATTCCCATGTGTCCTCGGGAGCGTTTTCCTTTGTATAAGAGTTCGTCCAGGCTTGTCCTTTGCTACAAAAAGGATTGGGCCATCTTGTTGCACCTTATTTACTTTTGTTACCTGTTACCCGTTACAAATTATCTTATCACAAAACTATCTGTTACCGTTAATTTCAGTGCTTGTAGAGAATACCTTACTGAAAACCGCTTGTCATTTCCTTCTGCTCCTCGTTGGGTTCGACACTCTTACTTATCGAACGGACTACAATAGATCCCCTATACTTGTGGGTCATCACCAAGGTCAACCGAGGGAAGTTGAAGGAAGTCTAGATTCAATGGTCGTGCTCACTCATGATGGTAATGATATAGGTGGACCATGTTAGGGTTTGTCAATCCATCCCTGGTTTTCTCGTTTGATTTCTACGATTAATTTCAGATTTTTGTGATCGTCTGTAGGTGTCGTGCACAACATAACCCGTTTAACTATGGTCGTCCATTAATTTCATTTTTTGGTGATGGTTTGTACTTTGCGGATTTACACAGTGCACTAACAGCATCTCCAACGACTACATTATGATAGGGCACAAAAAAGGGGGTTGTAGTAAAATTTAGAGTATCAAAAGGTGGTTTTAAGGCACCAGAAAATGTTCATCTCCAACAACAACCCTAAAAAAAGGGTATCATTGCTCCAACAGCTGCCAAAAATAGGACAGTTGAACCACATCTTTCTTCTGAATAATATCATATATGTTGAAACAAATAATATCAAACTCATCTCAAATTAATTGTTATAATTTTGTCTCTTGGGAACAATGTTCGGCCTACAAGTGAAAGAAGATGACATGCAGTGGCATTTTGCGGCTGAAGGCGAAGTTGAGGGTATGAATCCGGTAACGCTTCTTTAATACACATCCGACCAATTTTCAAGAATTATCAAGTATTGCTTTCTTTGTGATTCTTTTTTCATAACAAAAGATATGTTGATTAATGAACCTTCTATTTCAATTTGCCATACATTTATAGTGTTTGTGTCAACATGTTGTTAGTAAGGACAAATACTTTTTAATTTGTTTATTTAAATGTTGTGCTAAATGATTGAGAGGCTGATCTTATTTAGTATTCTTGATTTGCTTACACGTTTGATATTAGCTATTGGTTGCTAGAATGAGTTTTTTAAATATTCTAACCTCCAAAGTCAAAATTTATTGGAAGGAATCTTGTGGAAACGGTCTGGCTATCATTATTAATTTGCAATCACATTGGTTAGTGAGTTGTCCTTCTCAATTATAATAAATCTGGACCTTATTCAACTATTAAACTGGGTCTCAGTTTTCAATTACTTTGTGTTTGAAAGTGGGATTTAGGTAGTCAGGTACTCATAGATGTTTTTTCAATTACATGATGCACGATTACAATATAGATACTTTTAGCTATTCCTAAAGTAGACCGACTGTTTCCATAGTTAGGACCGCATAATTAACTAGAGTAATATGTCACCGAACAACAATTTTTACCAGCATGCTAAAAAATGTACATTTGACACCGCTGGTGTTATGTATTAGTTCCACATACATATTGCAGTAAGTTCTGGCTATATCATGGTTGTATGGTTACAAAAGTACAAAAATAAATCATGAGAGTGACTTTTCTGCACCCAGGGGCATGTGCTCCTGGGAGTGAATAGTAAGATTTGAATAAAATAGTGTTTTTTTAAATTTTTTAGGCCCGCAATTTTTCGTGTTGTTTGGACATCTTAGGAGCTCGTGCAAAAAAAAAATTTCGGGTGCTGAGAAACTTTCAAAAAGAACACTATTGGGACCCAGTTTTGTTTTTTTACACGAGCTCCTCTAATGTCCAAACAGCATGAAATTTTGCACACTCCTAGCACACCTGAGCATCTTGGATGCCTAAAATTTTAGATTTTTCTTTTTTACTATTTGGAATCATCGATAACTCCATATATACTTTCTGACAGAGCTCATTTTGATTTTGGAAACTACAGGTGATTAGTATCATAAATCACACCTCTTCTGCAGAAGAAAGTGTTTCTCCCAAAAAGCTAACTTCCATAGCCAAGGTGGCAGAGTAGCGCGAGCAAAGTGGTATGCTTCAGAGCGAGGATGACTTTTTGCCAATCCTTATATTGAAGACATGAGGATGATTGGATACATCCTTGGTATGTTCAGTAAAGTGGCCAAATTAAGCACAAATTATGGCAAAAGTGTGGCACCGCCTATTAGATGCGGCGGCATCAACCTTCAGCAGATCTTGTCCCCGTTAAACATCCCATTAGGGACATTCCCTTGATCCTACCTTGGTATGCCGCTGTCTCTTCAGAGTCAAGATTGACTTCATTGGTATCATGACCAACTATGATGGCTGGATGGAAAGGGAAGCTTATGTCCAAAGGAGACAGCCTGCTCCTTGTGAAATCTGTCTTGAGATCACTTCCAGTATACATGCAGATTATTCATTACTTTCCTAAGTGGTTGCTACGCTGGATTGATCAGAAAACAAGAGCATGCTTCTGCTGTGGTGAAATATCATGTGGTGGGCTGTCGTGTCAAATGGGACTTGGTAAAATTATTTTTCTGTCACTAAACACACTACAAACAATATTTGTTGCTTATTTAAATAGGAGAAAGAAATATTTTTAGACCCTCAAATTTACGTAAAGTAGATATTTGGCCCCTCAAGTTTTTTTGTTGTCATTTCATCCCACATGTTTCCAAACCATGCATAAGTCCAAAAGCTGGCTTGCAACGGTTTCACTGATGATGTGGTATGGTTCTGACCCTGCTATTCTGAGACCGCCACCCTGGTATTTCGAGTTGACCGGGACTAAATGGGAGGCATGCTGCGTGTCTAGAGATGGGCTTGGCACGTGGTGCACAGGGTGCACGGTTGTGCTCTGCCCCGATGTCGTTGTTCCCAATAGTGGCGGTCAACTCGGAATGCCAGGATCAAAACTATGTCATGTCATCAAAGAAACTGCTCAGAGTTGGTTTTGGACGATTTGTCTCTCGCTTGGAGACATGAGGTACCAAATGTCACCCAATTTTTTTAATGGACCAAATATCTACTTTGCGTAAACTTGAGGGACTAAGAATAACTTTCTCTTTAAACAATCCACATGTACTATATGACATTCATTTAGCTTGCCCTCTTGGTTTTTCTCTGAATCAATGATGTATAATGCATTATAAAGATGAAGAGAGAAGTATATGTAGGAAGAAGAGAGTATGACATCATGTTGCTAAGGGCCTGTATTAAAGTAACTACAACACATTAACCATAAGGGCATCTACAATGAGGGCACTAAGAATGGGCACCGGGTTAGATGTCCAAGCTGTTACGTCCAAATCCTGGGCAAACCATGGAATTTTCCTAGCATCGATGCTAGTTGTCGCGTCGGGCGCTTGGACTAATTTTTCCAGCAAGCCAAGCCGCTAGCGATTGCTTTTAGTATTTTATTTAAGCGCTTCGCGTTGCCGGGTAGGGCACTTAGCTCTTGGTTAGATTTTGTAGTAATTATTTTATTTTACATAAGCGCCTCTCTAAGCGTTCATCATTGTACATGCCTAATGGCCCAGTTGCCATAATAACTGCCAATATGACGATCACAGCCAAAACCGCATTTTAGTAGTCTCCATCTGATGTGACGTCATCATAATTTATGGAGAGCCTTCCATATCTAGCCTACTAGCCTCCATATTTGGCAACTCAGGGCTGTATTTTTAGCGCACTCCATGTGATAGTTACATGTGGCGCGAAGAAAGCTTCAGGTGATCCCCACCCCATGTGGGATGGCAAAGAGATTGGGAAAAAGGATATCCCACTGACTAGTGGTCCCACGGTTATGAAGGTAGCAAATATGAAGACTCTGAATTTGCGCAACACCTTGGCAACCTCCATAATGCACATGGAGCACACTCCATATGGACATGGAGGTTGCCAATATGGCGACTTCGCTAGAGTTGCTCTTAGTTCTGTTTCTTTATGGTCATGCATGAGAAGTAAATGGAGTGGACCATGATAACTATAACCCGTTCTTCACAAGTTGACTAGTCCCCCTATCATTATTCCATGAATGATCATTCACATGAGCTGATATTCCCAATTGTCCTTATTGAGTTCTGAAATTTATGTATCTATATTACCATGCATTTTCTTTGTAAAGCAAATGTATGAATGCACAACAATTTTTTTAAGTTGTACCATGCATTTTATTTGGAAAGCAAATGTATGAAATGCATAAAACAATTATGTTAAGGTTGTTTCGTCTATTCAAACAAGTATATTTTTGGTCCTTCACACACAGGAACACAAAAGTCGAAAGGTTTAGAGATCAGTGGTGGAGGTATGTTATGGCATGTAGGGGCCATGGCCCTCCACCCCCCTAGTCTTAATCAAAATCAAGAAGGAAGTTTTTTAACGGGTGCTTAGATTAGAAAATATATATACCCTTTGTCCTCCCAATACATTCATTATTTTTGCTTGCCCCCCCCCTAATACCCTGCCTAGCTCCCCCACTGGTAGAGATGACATGATGTTTACCACTGCAGATACCCTCTTCTTCAATACTTGCCTTCTACCATGGTTAACTCTTCTGTGTTCCAGGTTGGCCACCCCTTGATGCTCCCTGGTAATAGTGCCAATATGGTATATCTATTGGGCTCTGAAGTGCAAGGGTTTGTAGTACGTAGTCAGAAGATTTCCCCTCGGTTAGAGAACCTAGTTCAAATCTGTTGTATGGGGTAAGTGGCTAAATAATTTTCAAGAAAGCCATCAATAACGATCGATATTATTTGGGGTTGGAGAACCATTTCAATTATAAATCAGACATACAATATTCCATCATCTCTTGTGGTAGATGAGAAACTTTTGAAGTGGCGAATATGCTAGAGCAAAGGTGGATGAAGAGAGCAAAAGTGAAGGGTAGGAAGGGCAGGGAGAAAGAGATACCTCCCATGTTGTTGTGCGGAGATACCTCCTAACCCTTACCCCCGTGTCGTCCCCCCACGGGGGCGTCGGCGACACTCCCTAGCCCCTCACCCCCGCTCCCTCTCTCACCTGCCGCCGCCGGTCAGACCTGCTTGGGCAAAGCCACTTGCAGTGGCTGGTGGCGGGGCTCCTCCCTCCTCGCACGGACGCCTCATGCAGGGTAGGCGCGTCTAGTCGGGGACGCCGAGTTGTGCGGGGCTCTACGGCCTGGCCCCCTCTATCATCCCGATGGCATGCATACTGATGGCACTTTAGTGGCGGGGCAGGCGAGTGGCGGCTGCGTGGTCCTGCCCGGAGGTTTGGTGCACATGTTCTCGGTGGTGTTTGGTGGTGACCCAACATGCGTGTGCGGTGGCGTGCGACGGCAGGGCTGGGCTCGGTGGTAGGAGCGAATGACGACACTCTCATGGTGGTGTTGCAGAAGCGAGCTCGGGCGTGCTCGTGCTTGGGCAGGCGCCAGATCTACCACATCCTCCCCTTCGGCGGAGGTTTTACCTCGATCTGATTCATTGGCATAGGCAGACGACGGTTTGCGGCTCTCCTTGCCGTCTTGGAGCAGGGGTGCTCAAGCTAGGTTATGTTCGGCGACAGTTGGGTGGGCGTGCAGGGTTCCCGATTGTTGGTGGTGCACGAATCTAGGGTTAGGTAGCCGCGAGCCTTGTGGGCTGGACTGATTCCTACCTGTGGAGGCTCACTGCTCTGGCAGGCCGTCTCCGAGGGCTGCCCTGGCGACGATGCAGACTGGCCTCGGTGATCCATGCCACCAACCAAGGTGAGGTTCCCAGTGCATGGACTAACATCGTGGATGTTTGGCTTGACCGACTACGGTTCCGCTATGTTGTTGTTCGTTCCCTGGTGCATGGTTCTCAATCGTCTTTTTGTTCCAGTGGTGTTGGAGGGTTCATCTTGGATGTTGGGGCGGCGATCCTAGGTGGTAGTTCTGTTGGGAAACGTTGCATGGAAAACAAAAAAATTCTACTCACACGCAAGATCTAACCATGGAGATGCATAGCAACTAGAGGGGAGAGTGTGTCTACGTACCCTCGTAGACCGTAAGAGGAAGCGTTTATTAACGCGGTTGATGTAGTCGAACTTCTTCATGATCCAACTGATCGAGTATCGAACGTACGACACCTCCACATTCAGCACATGTTCATCTCGGTGACATCCTCGCCTTCTTGATCCAGCAAGACAACGAAGTAGTAGATGAGTTCCGGCAGCACGATGGCATGGTGACGGTGGTGGTGATGCTATCTCCGCAGGGCTTCTCCTAAGCACTACAAATATATGACTGAGGGACGAAACTGTGGGGAAGGGCGCCGCACATGGCTAAGAGATTGTCGTGGTTATGTGTGGTGCCCCCTCCCACATATATATAGGTTGTGGGGAGAGGGAAGGCAGCTAGGAGCCTCCCCCCTTCCTTGTATAAGCGCAGGAGGAAGGCAGCGGGAGGAGGCGCCCCTCCCCTTTTCCTTTCTCTCATGAGGAGGGAAAGCCAGGAGGGGCCAACCCTCCCCCTTTTCCTTCCCCTAGGGCTAGCCGGCCAGGGAGAGGGGCACACCAGACCCTTGTGGGCTGGTGCATGTCTTCCCTTGGCCCATTAGGCCCATAGACCTCCCGGGGGTTCCTGGAACCCCTTCCGGTGATCGATGACTACCCGGTACTTCCCGAAACTCTTCTAGTGTCCAAATAGTATCGTCCTATATATCAATCTTTACATTCGGACCATTCCGGAGCTCCTCGTCACGTCCGTGATCTCATCCGGGACTCCGAACAACATTCGGTCACCAATAACATATAACTCATATAACACTATATCATCAACGAACGTTAAGCGTGCGGACCCTATGGGTTCGAGAACTATGTAGACATGACCGAGACACCTCTCCGGTCAATAACCAATAGCGGAACCTGGATGCCCATATTGGTTCCTACATATTCTACGAAGATCTTTATCGGTCGAACCTTATGACAACATACGTAATTCCCTTTGTCCATTGGTATGTTATTTTCCCGAGATTCGATCGTCGGTATCTTCATACCTAGTTCAATCTCGTTACCAACAAGTCCCTTTACTTGTTATGTAATACATCATCTTGTAACTAACTCCTTAGTCACTTTGCTTGCAAGGCTTCTTATGATGTGTATTACCGAGAGGGCCCAAAGATACCTCTCCGATACTCAGAGTGACAAATCCTAATCTCGATCCATGCCAAATCAACAGACACCTTCGGAGATACCTGTAGAGCATCTTTATGATAACCCAGTTATGCTGTGACATTTTAAAGCACACAAGGTATTTCTCCGGTGTCCAGGAGTTGCATGATCTCATAGTCGAAGGAATATGTATTTGTAAGTGCATCTAGTGCCCCTTAGTGATTTTGGTGTATTGAAGACTTATAGGTTAAGGGACTGATGCGTCTGTGAGTGTACATAGGTCTATAAGTCTATGAGGAGTTTGATATTTACAGAGAAAGTCGACCCCTAAAAATGAAGTTCTTCAATTGAAGACTTTGGATTTCTGAAGACTTTCTGAAGACTTTGAAAGTGAAGAAATTGGTGTGACCGTGAAGACTTGGTATTCATTCGAGGAACATGAAGCGTGAAGACTTTTGTTTTTGTAGTTTCTTTTTCTCTTTACCGAGTCATAGGAAACACCGTACTGTTAAAGGGGGTCGAGGAAATATTAAGGAAAAGTTTCCAAGTGATGCTCAACTCAAAATCCTACACCTACCAATCCCTTCGAGTGAAGCCATTGGAAATCTCATGCAGCTCAGTCAATTTCTTCAGTGACAGAGATGAAGTTCTTCTAGTCTTTGAAGAATTTGTTCTGACTAAGGAGTCAGGAATTCACTAGTGCCGATTGCCTACAAGTGAGGAACATGATAGCCCTGAGGAATTTGATAGTCAAATTTCCAACCGTTGCTGTGCTACGCGCCAGCTGTCCCAAAATATCTTCCCACCTAACGGTCATATCATTGAAGGGCATTTATGTCTTATCATGTCGGGCTGCTCCCTAGGCTATAAATAGTCGCCCCTACAACCACTAGCTGGTTGGTTGCTCCGAGAGAAACTGACACCTGCCATTTGAGAGCATCCCATCCTCCGAGGACTTTGAGCGAAAATCATCAAGTGAGGAAAACCCAAACCCAAGCACCTACAAACCCAAAGTGATTGAGCATCACTGAAGAGATTGATCCTGCGTGGATCAGACGCTTGTTACCTTTGAAGATTGTGCATCTTCCAAACGGTTAGGCATCATGGTCTAGAGCATCCAAGAGGAAATTGTGGATCGCCGAGTGACCGAGTTTGTGAAGGTTTGGAAGTCACCTGAAGACTTACCATGAGTGATTGTACGAGGTCTGTGTGACCTTAGTTCAAGGAGAATACGGTGAGGACTATGTGTCCGGGACTGTGTGTCCTCAGGTTTAAATACCTAGCCGCTCCACCAGACGCACAACTGTCACAACAGTTGGAACTAGTCTATCAAATCACTATCTTCACCAAGCCTACTAGTTCTATTTCCTCAAATCTTCCATTTCCTCATTACTATTTTGTGTGCTTGTTCATATCTGTTCGAAGACTTTGACTGAAGACTATCTCAATCTCTCCAGTTCAATTTCTTCAGTCTGTTTGTCTTCATCCTGTTTTATCCTGTGCTTATGCTTTTTGTACTCTGTGTCTGTTTTCATTTCATCATGATATCCATGTTTATGTTATGTATGAATCTGAGTATTTATTCCGCTGCAAGTAGTTCTTCGCTTAGGAATTTCCTCACCCTGAAATTCCTTAATGAAGAATTTTTAAAAATCGCCTATTCACCCCCCCTCTAGTCGACTTAAAGCACTTTTAATTGGTATCAGAGCAAGGTACTCCCTTGTTCTGTGTGATTTTGGTTTAACTGCCTAGAGTTTTAGTTATGTTGACTGCAGGTATGATCAAGGTTTCTGCTAGGTGTCCTACCTTCGATGGGACGGACTACCCCTACTGGAAGAATAAGATGTGCATGCATCTTGAGGCAATTGACAACGACCTCTGGTTCGTTGCGGAAAATGGTGTTCCCTCTATCACTCCTACCATCAACGCTGCTGATGTGAAGAGATTCAAGCAACTGGACTCTCAAGCGAAGAACATCATATGTGGCCATCTGAGCAAAGGGCAGTATGGCAGAGTGAGTGCTTTGGAGACAACAAAGCTTATCTGGGACAAGCTGTCTAAGGTAAATGAAGGAGTCTCAACACAGTGTGACTCTCGAGTTGACGTTCTTCGCAATCTCTTCAACCGCTTCAAAAGACTTGACAATGAAAATGTTCAGCAAACCTTCAATCGCCTCACTGACATCTCAAATGAGCTTCAAGCACTTGGTGCCACTGACATCACCGACCATGAAGTGGTGAAGAAATTGCTAAGATCGCTTGATTCCTCATTTGATACTCTGGCATTGATGATACAAGAACATGGAGACTATAAGTCACTTGATCCCACTGATATCCTCGAGAGGCTAAACACTCATGAGTTCCAGCTTGCTGAGAAGAGAGATCTCTATGGACCAAGCTATGGCAGATCACGTGCTCTAAAGGCCAAGGTAGTGTCTGAATCTAAAGGTGAAGATTCTGGTAGAAGCCTTGGTGATCCTGAAGAACTGAGCCAGGGGTTAGCAATGCTCGTGAGGAAATTCCAGAAGTTCTCAAGACGTGGTCGTTTTGGAAAATCCTCAAGAAGTGATGACTTAAGATCAGATTCCTCATCCCGTAATTACAAGAAGAGACTCTGTCACAAATGCAAGAAACCCGGTCACTACATTCAAGATTGTCCTCAGTGGGAAAAGGAATCAAAGAAGAAGAAGTACAAGGACTACAGTTCTGATGATTCAAAGAAGAAGAAGAAATCTTCAAAGTCCTCTTCATCAAAAACTTCAAGGTCTTCATCTCACAAGAAGAGCATCTCCAAGAAGGCTCGGGCATTCATTGGCAAGGAAATGGACTCTGAGGTTGAATCTGAGGAAAATGAGGAAGAGGAGGAATCTGAGGAGTCAGACTCTGGTGTGGCGAGCCTGGCCCTCGCTACCACGTTCGTCAGCAAGTTCATCTTCAACTCTGAGGAAAAGGACCTCCCCAACACTACTGACGACGGCGATGATGACTACGCTCCCACCTATTGCTTCATGGAAAATGGTTCAAAGGTACTCAAATATCCCTCCTATGAATCAAGTGAGGATGAATCGGATGAAAACCTCAAACCTAGCTATTCTAAACTTGCTAAGATTGCTGTGAAACTGCAAAAGGCTCTCGAAAAAGTTCAAAACATGCTAGATAAAAGCGATGATATGTTGGGGGAAGAAATGGATCGCACGAAAATTTTGACTGAAAATCTTTAGAGACTTCAGTCCGAGTTTGACATTCTTCAAAGTCATCATAACACTCTCTTATCTGATCATGAGAAGCTTTCTTATGAATTTCTTCAAAGAAAGCAAGATCTTGAGCAGTTAAGAGTGAGTTATGAAGATCTTCAGAAGGAGCGTGATTCATTACTTGCTCAACAAATTAGCGCTACTCAGGAAGAATTTATTCCTCCATGTTTGAAATGCATTGAACGTGAAACTGCTAATTCTTCACCTGAATGTTCAAATGCTTCTATTGCTGCAAATTCTTCAACTGTCTCTGCTATCACTAATCCCTCATCTAAGGATGCTGCTAGTATCACTGACCATGCAGGGCTGAAGGAATTGTATGTGACAGGCATGTACAAAAGCCTCAAAGGGCATCAGGCTCTTTGTGATGTGCTTAAGAAGCAGATCCTCAATACGAACCCTAGGAAAGAGGGTATTGCCTTTGAGAGGAAACTCAATGCGGATGGGACCTACTAGGAACCTGAGCAGTATCACAAAACCTCATGGGTTGCTGCAAAGGGACCTTTAGTGGATCCATCTACTTTATCTGGCTTTACATGTGAATCTTCATATTCTTCTAATGAATCATTTGGCTCCAACTATAAACTATTCAAAAGTCAGAATGGTGAAGTATTTGCTAGATATGTTGGCACTAACTGCAGGAACGGTTCCCCTATGTAGAAAATCTGGGTTCCCAAAAGGTGCCTTGAAAATCTTCAGGTGAATGTCATCATGACACCACCTGTGAATAATAGGAACCCCAGATCAAATTCTTCATATGGACCAAATTCTTCATATGGATCCAAGTCCTCATACAGACCAAATTCCTCACGTGGATCAAATTCCTCAAAAGGATCAAAGTCCTCATATGAACATCATCATGCTAACCCTTTCTGTTTCGCAGGGAAGATTTAATGGCTATGAATATGAGCATTATTCTTCTAACCATTATGTTCATAATTCCTCGAAGAATTTCTCTGCTTATTCATATGCTTACCCTAAGTCCTCTTATGTGAAACCAAGTGGAGTGGCTTCAATGCCACCGTTCTCTTATGGAGCTCGCGGAATGATGAACTCTTTGCCACCCCTTCAGATGTGGGTGGTGAAGAAAAATGACTAATCTCTTATGCAGGGTCAGGTCTCCAGACGAACTTAAACGTCTGAAGAATTTGCTGGAGACCTTAATATGCTTGAAAGGACGCAAGCTAATCATGAAGAAATGAATTTTCATTTCTCACGTCCTCATACTACTCTACCTATTCTCTTGCTTGACGAAATTGATCTGATGAATTTAATGTCATATTCTTCACTGATGAAGTATATAAGTTCGTAGGCTGCACTAATTCATCTGCAGGATGATCAACCCAAAGCCACTGAGTGGGTCTTTGATAGTGGATGTACAAATCACATGACTGGTGACAGGAGCTTATTGATGGACTCTGCTTTATCTCCATCACATCTGAAGCATATCACCTACGCTGACAAAGGCAAAAGCAAGGTATTGGGTCTAGGTAAGGTTGCAATCTCAAAGGATCGACACATGGACAAAGTCATGCTTGTCGAGTCCTTAGGGTTCAACCTCATGTCTGTCTCAATGCTTTGTGATCTTGATATGGTTGTTGTCTTTGGCAAGTATCGTTGTGTTGTGATCATGGAAGCTGACAATTCCAAAGTCTTCGAAGGCTTTAGGAGAGGATATTTGTATATTGTTTATTTCTCTACAGGACCACAACCTGCTACATGTCTACTTGCAAAAGCTTCAGAAGGCTGGCTATGGCATCGACGACTTGGTCATGCTAGGATGAGGAACTTGCACACGCTTGCAAAAAATAAGCATGTCATTGGCATCGAGGGTGTCAAATTCCTCAAGGACCATTTGTGTAAAGCTTGTGAAGCCAGAAACATGACCAAGGCCAGGCATCCAACGAAGACTATCATGACTACCACTCGTCTATTTGAATTGCTTCACATGGATCTCTTTGGCCCTACTCACTATGCCACGTTTACTATTGATGCATCTTTATATGGCTTTGTCATTGTTGATGATTATTCTCATTATACATGGGTGCATATCATCACTTACAAAACTGAAGTGCAGGAAGTCTTCAAACGATTTTCCTCGAGGGCTTCAACCAACTTTGGTGTGAAGATCAAGCGCATCAGAAGTGACAATGGAACTGAGTTCAAAAATACTGGTCTTGATGACTATCTTGATGAACTTGGTATTACTCATGAGTTATCTGCTCCCTATACTCCTCAGCAAAATGGCGTCGTGGAGCGCAAGAATAGGACTCTTGTTGAGATGGCCCACACTATGCTTGATGAGTACAAGACGCCTCCTCGCTTCTGGCCTGAGGCAATTGATACTGCGTGCCACATCATCAATAGGGTATATCTTCACAAATTCTTCAAGAAGACTGCATATGAACTCATCACTGACAAGAAACCCAATGTGAGTTATTTCAAAGTCTTCGGTGCTAAATGTTGGATTAGAGATCCTCATCACAATTCTAAATTTGCACCGAAAGCACATGAAGGTTTTATGCTTGGTTACAGAAAGGACTCGCACACCTACAAAGCCTTCAACAACGTTCACCACAAGGTTGTTGAAACTATAGATGTGCGGTTCGATGAAACTAATGGCTCGCAAAGAGAGCTCCTACCTCTTGTGCTAGATGAAAAATCACCTGAGGAATCCATCAAGTTCAAGACTACTGAGGATGTCATTCCTCATGAAGAAAGGCTTCAAACCCGGTTCACTTGACCCAACTCTTTTCACTAAACCTTATGATGGTGAATTGTTTGTGTGCCAAATATAAGTTGATGATATCATTTTCGGTTGTACTGACCAACATTACAGTGATGAATTTGCCTATATGATGAGTGAAGAAAATCAAATGTCTATGATGGGATAACTGAATTTTTTCTTAGGTCTTCAAATTCGTCAATAGCGCAATGGCATATTCATATCTCAGGAGAAATACCTCAAGGATGTATTGAGGAAATTCGGCATGCAAGATTGCAAAGGAGTCAAAATCCCTATGCCCACAAATGGCCATCTATGCACTGATGAAAATGGTATTAACTTCGATCAAAAGGTATACCGCTCCATGATTGGTTCTTTATTGTATTTATGTGCATCTAGGCCAAATATTATGCTTAGTGTTTGCATGTGTGCCCGATTTCAAGCTACACCGAAGGAGTCACACCATAAGGCTGTGAAGCATATTCTTCGATATCTAGCTCACACACCAACACTTGGATTATGGTATCCCAAGGGCTCGACTTTTGATCTGATTGGATATTCAGACTCTGACTATGCTGGTGATTGTGTGGACCGCAAGTCAACATCAGGCACATGCCATTTCCTCGGACGATCCTTGGTCTGTTGGTCCTCGAAGAAACAAAACTGTGTATCATTGTCTACTGCTGAAGCTGAGTACATTGCTGCTGGTTCTTGCACTGCTCAATTGCTATGGATGAAGCAAACCCTTAAGGACTACGGCATCAACATGAAGAATGTGCCTCTCTACTGTGACAATGAGAGTGACATCAAGATTGCTCATAACCCTGTTCAGCACTCGAAGACAAAGCACATTCAGATTCGTCATCATTTTCTTCGTGATCATGTGTTGAAGGGCGACATCTCTATTGAGAATGTGAAGACTGAAGAACATCTAGCCGATATCTTCACAAAGCCCTTGGATGAGAAGAGATTTAGCAAGTTGAGGTGTGAGCTAAATATCCTAGAATCTTCGAATGTCCTTTGAAAAGGAGACACATCCTAACACTTAATGCAAAATTGATGACTTAGATGTGCAACACGCAAAGAAACGTTTTTCTTGAATCAATGAAGACTAACACTCTAAGTGTGAAGAAATTAACGAAGAATTTGTTTTTTAGAACCCTACGACAATTGTACGCGGTGTCTGAAATCATCATTCTTATACGGTGGATCATGCCACCACCAAAAGTTGGAAATCTTCAATTTGAGTTTTTCCTCATTTTTGAAATTCCTCAGTTGTTCTTTTTCTTCAACTTTGCAATGTCTTCACTCTTTCCGTTGTTGTTCGTCATTGGCAATATATATATATATATATGAGTTTATGTCCTCTACAACATTCACTTATTGCTATTTCTTCAAGTTGGTCTTTCTACTAAGTGAATGTGATCGGACCCTTCCCCCTCTATGCTAAACTCAACCCAGTCTATTCACAAATTCTTCATGTGCATTCTATTTGAAACTTGTTCAAAATCTTCACTGTGTCCTTGTCAGCTGAAGAATTGCGAACGAAACTTTAAACTTATCTTATCTGAATTTTTGGTTTTTGCCGCTCAAACCGTTCCACTTTCCACGATATATTATACTATTCACCCACGATCACCACCTCTCAGTACGTGGGTGACACATGTCACGCGAATGAGAAGGGTCAGGGGCACGTTCGTCCAATTTCCTCGGGCAAGCAGTTTTCCACTTCGGCTATAAATACCCCCTCCCTTACTCACTTCGTTTTTACTCCACTCGACCTCACTCCCTCGCTCGAGCTCTCAAACCCTAGAGTCACCGCTACTTCCATCATCGCCGGTGAGGAAGAGCTTCACTTCCTCGACCTCGTCGCCGTCGTACTCGCGCCGGCTGCGGATTTCTTCACTCCGCCGCCGCCGTAGCTGTCTTCCTCTACCAAGTTAGGGCATGGAAGATCCGAACTGGCGAGCTTCTAAATCTACTCTTCACAGTTCGTCGTGTTCTTCATCAAGGATAATTAAAAGTTACTTTTACTGACCTTGTTGATTCTGATGTTTTCTACAAAATCTTCAAAAGGTGTTTATTCTTCAAATCCTCACACACTAAACACCTCACATATCATCTGTTCTTGATCTGTTTCCCGAAGAAATATTTTTCTTCAAGATTCCTCAATTGTGTGGATTTTCAAATCTGTACAACTCTGGAACCTAAGTCAAAGAACGCTTAGTGAAATTCCTCAAGACTCATCTGGTCAAATTCCTCAAACTTGTTCTTTTTGCAAAAGCTTCTGAGAACACATATGACCTCTCCAAATTCTTCACACATATACTCTGTTCACAGGTACACATGTCCGGTGCTGAATCTCTAGGTTCTCACCAACTTAACTCATTTGCAGCGTTCCTCAAAGAAAAGTTGCATACCTCTTCAGAGAACTCAATGGTTCAAAATCCTCAGTTGAAGAAAATGGCAGATGGCAAGAAACCTCAGAGGGGAGGTAAGAAATTGGAAGTCACCACAGCGTTTGAAATCCCTGAGGATATCTATGATGAATATTGCACTCCTGATGAGGCCAAACATGGCAAGGAGACCAAAAATCAGCGCAAGGTGCATATATAGAAGATAGAGAGGAGATGGGCACGGGAATGGAGGGAATATCGCTATGTTACACCCAAGTACATGAAGAAATTTGCTGTACACCCTCCATGCCCAAGACCTCCATTGGCACCTGGCCAAGTTGCTGATCCCTCTAGCATCAGAAGAGGTGAGGAATTTCCCAAGGAATGGGCCAAGCGTCAAGCTAAGCTGGCCAAAATGGCAAAAGAAGCACTGAAGAAATTTAATGAAGATTCTGCTGCTGCCACTGCTGAGGCCTCTGCTAGCAAGCCTAAAAAGGCTATGCCCAAGAAGCCTGCTCACAAGCCCAGTGCTTCAACTTCAAATGCCCTCACGACCAAGTTCTGCAAAGCCCTCACGGCCAATTCCTCATGCTGCACCAGCTCCTCCTTCCAAATCCTCAGCACCTGCGCATCTCGCCTCGTGCCAAAGGACAACAGGCATCTCTATTGCCTCAGGAGCCTCTACAAGTTCTTCTGCTCCTCCGCATTCTTCAACTGGCCCCACCTTGCTAAAGACAAAGGCCACTGCTGGACGAGGTTCTTGACCAAGTCCTCACAAGAAGCAGGTCGCCTTCCCAGTACTGTCCGATGACGACAAAGCTGATGATGAAGAACTCGCTGATGATGAAGAACTCGCTGAAATCATCAGAGACAGGCAGCACAGGGCCGTTAGAGCCAACGACAGTAATGTGCCATTGATGTTGGATCCAAAGTTGATCCTCGACTTCATCGACCTATGGCACAAGGACCCCAACACACCTCTTCCTGAGATGAACCTCACTCCTGGTCAAAGTCATGTGTTGACTGCCTTCATTGACGAACAGAAATGGAAATATGAACAAGGGAGGAAGGTGAAGAAAGTGCAGTATAAGAAAGAGCGTTTTCTGAAGCAAAACGTCTTGAAGCTTTCACCTGAAGAACTTGTAGCTCTGCAATCAGAGATCAAGAATCTGAGTGATGAATTTGATCGCTACTATGCTGAATGGCTAGGAGCCAAGGTCAGATTTGTGAAGATAACTGAGAAGTCCACTACCAATGTTGCAGCCCCAATGCAACAAGAAATTCCTCAGGCTAAGGTATCTACTAATGAATCATGCTGCTGATGAATCTGCTAGTACCAGGGCTGATGACTACATTCCAGCCGCTGATGAAACTGCCAGGGCAACCACTAGTGTTGCACCTGAGGAAACTGCCAGGATAGCTGAAGCTTCAACCGTTGTGCCTGAAGAAACTGATCATGCCAGGGCAACTGCATCAGTTGTGCCTGAAGAAACTGAACCAATTTCCTCTGCTCCTCCTGCACCTACACCAAGTCATATTCTTCCTTCTACCTCAGAAGCGAAGAAGACCAAGGCTGCGGAGCGTGCAACTGTGAAGAAAAGGAAAGCATCAACTTCATTAGAATCTTCAGCTCCGAAGAAGATGAAGAAATTGACTAGCTCTTTTGAGAATCCGATTGATGTTGTTCCAGTCTCAAGTATGCCATCAAAGGAACTCGTTCCTTTTGATGAAGAATATGTGATCCCAAACGGATCCGATGAAGATATTCCTTCTGCTACTTCTTCAGAGCGGTTGGATGAAGAAATTAAAGTGGATGCAATCCCTTCAACCCCAGTTGTCTCATCGCCCACACCTCAGTTCACTGCTGACGAGGCCGGCATTGAAGAAATGAGTGATGAAGATGAGGATGTGGACATTGGGTGCACAACGCCTGTGATGAATGATGACTTTTGGGAAAGTCAGTACCCCAATTATCCTTTGTTCACTCCTCTGCAACAAATTCCTCAGTCCCTAGTGCGAACTGAAGTTCAAATGGTTTCAGAAGAAACTCACCCACTCCGTCTATTCATGATGAGATTCCAGCCACTAGTGCTGATGTTCAAGTTGATGAAGAACTGAAGACCCAGGCTGCCACTGACGAAGGCACCGAAATTCCTTAGCCTGTGGATCCTGAAATTGCGATTCTTCATGTTGTGATGCAATTAACTGATACTCCTCAGCCCAAGCCAAAGGATCCTTTCTCAAAGAAGCAAAAATTTAAGGCTGATGACTTGTTCCACGAGCACGTATTCTTCACGGATTACAACCCATATGACTCTGCTCGTCTTAGGAGGAAGCGTTTCTGGACTGCCAGCCAAGCCAACTTCTATTCTTCGCTGCTTTTCAACAAAGACAAAGCCTTCGACCATGAGCATATTCCTCACGTGGACATGGAATCACTGCCTTGCTTCACGCCAGTCCTCAATGTTCTTCATGACGCTGGACTGCTCAACTTTTGCACTGGTATTGTTGATTGGAATGAAGAACTAATTCTTCAGTTCTATGCAATGCTGCACATCACAAGGGATGCTTCTGATGTGAACTCTTGGGTATTGGACTGGATGTTAGAGAATACTCACTTCAAAGCACCGGCCTCTAAATTGCTTCATGCCCTGCCTGTTAGTCCTCCCCTTGAAGGCGCTCGTTGCCTATACCATGAACCTGAACTTACCGCTCACTTCATGCAAGTGTTGATGAAGCTGCTGAAGCCCGGTCAAGCCCCAAGGACCAAATTCCTCGTGAAGGAATTGTTGTTTGTGCCCAGAACTTTCTATTGCATTCTGTCGAAGACATTGAGTCCAATAAAAGGCCACGACTCGAATGATGAAGAAGTCATTGGCATCATGAAGAATCTGCTATTCAATATAATACATGGCATTCCTGTCAACTACAATGATTTCTTCATGAGGACTCTGGCAAATGTTGCACTCTCTCCATTTGAGTTGAAGCCTTACGCTCCCTAGATTATGAGATTCCTCAGAACAAGGTCTTCACTCAACTACAAGGCTGATTTTCAAAATCATCTCAGCTACTTGCCCCCCATTGAAGTCCTCAAACGGACATTTTCCTCAGCTGATGAAAAGGGCAAGACCACTGCTGTTATTGATGAAGGCATTCGTCCATTGGATGGTCAGTTCCGCAAAGCTGCATCCTACTCCACCAATGATGACTCTGCCACTCATGACTCTACCGCAAATGCTTCAAAGCAAAATCCTCAAGGCACAGCTCCAAGGGTGATGACTGATCGTGAGCTCCTCCTCAGTCTTCACCAGAAGGTCGAGCGCAACCACAAATGGGTTAAGCATCAGTTTGGTTCTATTCTTCACAACATGACTGCTACACACAATGCAGTGAAGAAAAACCATTACTACCTCCACGTAGTCTTCGGTCGCACCTGGGCTGTTCTATCACATCTGTATGGTGAAGAAGATCTGAAGCAAATGGGTCTCAAGCAGGACTTTGACTGGTCTCAGCCACCATCGAAGAAATTCAAGAAAACGGAAGTTCCTTCCTTGGTAGCCATCTCATATTCTTCATCACGCGCGACTGATGAGCATGAAGATTTGGACGATACTACGGCAGGCCCTACCTCAACAACCGACCCCAACAATGCTGGCGCTCCTTCATCGACTCAGTGATGATATTCTTCAGGGGCGTTAGTCCTCATTTTTCGACCCTTTTGGTCATTCAATGACAAAGGGGGAGAAATTTGAGTTAGTCTTCAAGCGGGTCTACTTATATGGGAGTTTTTTTTGCTAAGTTACAACTCTCGTTCTTCTGAAGACTTTGCTGGATTGAGTTGTAAACTTAAAACCCGATGGTGGTCTGATACATTTGATGTGTTCTTCTGCATGCTTATTCCTCATATATGTTAATGCACGCATGCTGAATTACATCAGTCACCATATTTCATCATGCATTTCAAATTCTTTATATTATATGTTCAATGCGTGTATGAATTACAAGATATAGGGGAGATCTCCATGATTCTACTCTTCAAGTGTGCATTGCTTCAAAAGCAAATTCCTCACTATGCACATCTTCAGGGGGAGTTCTTCTATATCTTGCAATCAAATTCATCAGTATCAGTATTTACACATCATATGTTTATCCCCGTTGAAAACCTAACATATATTGTCATCAATCACCAAAAAGGGGGAGACTGTAAGTGCATCTAGTGCCCCTTAGTGAAATTGGTGTATTGAAGACTTATAGGTTAAGGGATTGATGCGTCTGTGAGTGTACATAGGTCTATAAGTCTATGAGGAGTTTGATATTTACAGAGAAAGTCGACCCCTAAAAATGAAGTTCTTCAATTGGAGACTTTGGATTTCTGAAGACTTTCTGAAGACTTTCTGAAGACTTTGAAAGCGAAGAAATTGGTGTGACCGTGAAGACTTGGTATTCATTCGAGGAACATGAAGCGTGAAGACTTTTGTTTTCGTAGTTTCTTTTTCTCTTTCTTGAGTCATAGGAAACACCGTACTGTTAAAGGCAGTCAAGGAAATACTAAGGCAAAGTTTACAAGTGATGCTCAAGTCAAAATCCTACACCTACCAATCCCTTCGAGTGAAGCCATTGGAAATCTCATGCAGTTCAGTCAATTTCTTCAGTGACAGAGACGAAGTTCTTCTGGTCTCTGAGGAATTTGTTTTGACTGAGGAGTTAGGAATTCGCTAGTGCGGATTGCCTACAAGTGAGGAACATGATAGCCCTGAGGAATTTGATAGTCAAATTTCCGACCATTGCTGTGCTACGCGCCAGCTGCCCCAAAATATCTTCCCACCTAGCGGTCATATCATTGAAGGGCATTTATGTCTTATCATGTCGGGTTGCTCCCTAGGCTATAAATAGCCGCCCCCTACAACCACTAGCTGGTTGGCTGCTCCGAGAGAAACTGACACCTGTCATTTAAGAGCATCCCATCCTCCGAGGACTTTGAGCGAAAATCATCAAGTGAGGAAAACCCAAACCCAAAAACCTACAAACCCAAAGTGATTGAGCATCACTGAAGAGATTGATCCTGCGTGGATCCGACGCTTGTTACCTTTGAAGACTGTGCATCTTCCAGACGGTTAGGCGTCATGGTCTAGAGCATCCAAGAGGAAATTGTGGGTCGCCAAGTGACCGAGTTTGTGAAGGTTTGGAAGTCACCTGAAGACTTACCACGAGTGATTGGATGAGGTCTGTGTGACCTTAGTTCAAGGAGAGTACGGTGAGGACTGTGTGTCCGGGACTGTGTGTCATCAGGTTTAAATACCTAGCCACTCCAACCAGACGTACACATGTCACATCAGTTGGAACTGGTCTACCAAATCACTGTCTTCGCCAAGCCTATTTGTCGTGGTATTCTCACGGGGGGCTTTGCGAGTCGACAGATGCCACAAGGGCTTAGTGTGAGGGTAAGACTGCTGCTGATAGGCCCGGGAGCGGGTATGCGCGTAGCACGTGCTAGTTTACCCAGGTTCGGGGCTCTCCGGAGAGATAACACCCCTACTCCTGCATGTCTGAGTATATCTGGTATATCTGGTACAAAGTGCTCCTGGAGCTGTATCTGAGATCAGTGCCAAGGGCATCTGATCTCGTATATGCATGCGTATGGCTGGCTCTAGTGGCCAAGTATGGCCATGGCTTGTGGCCGTGAGTGGCCTTGTGGCCAAATGAATGTGGCGTGGGAGTCCATCATCCCTGGATGGATGGATGAGTGCCTCTTTATATAGGAGAGGGTAGCTTAGGATGTAAGCTTGATAGTGGGCATGGGTAAGGCATGGTGCATGTCATCCTTGTCCCCTGGGTCACTTCATAAATAGTGCCAGGGGACAAGTGACACTATACAAGATGGCTGAGATGACACGTGAATAGTGCTCCGGTACGATCGTCTCGTTGGCGTCTTGTCGATTTCGCTTCGGGCTGCAGTCGGCAGCCGGCTGGCTGGCGCAGTCGGACTGAGGGGCTTTGCTAGCCCCGATGTCTTGAAATATCGTCTTGCCGTCCTCGGGGTACCCGTGGTCGATTACTTCGACAGTAGCCCCCAAGCCTCCGGGCAACTTGGCAAAGTTGGGCGGAGGTTTTTTGGCGAGTGTTCATGGAAATGATCATGAAAAAAGACAAAGTTAGTCCATGCGGATATATCAAATGTTTCCTTTTAGCATTGCAAGTTTTATGCGGAGGGTGCCGACTCGGTTTCGTCCGAGCCCCCTTAATCTTTTTTGTGTTCCCTCCGCTTTTTCGCTTGTGCTCTTGCTTGCCGGACAGCCGCTCTGCGGTCTGTGGCTGAGAGTTGGCCGCGAAGTGGAGTGTACAGTACTCAGAGTCTGGGAGCAGATTTAACCGAGTAGATACTTGTAAAGGAAACGGCCGGATCGCCTGATCCGTTTTTCTTCCCGGACGTTTTTCGCGTGGGTGGCCTCCAGCGTTCACTCTTGCTAGTCGGACAGCCGCTCTGCGGTATGTGACTGAGAGTGGGCCTTTGGTACCGCGCACGGTACTAAGCCGTCTGCGGGAACTAACGTCTCAGGCCAAGCGGCCAGCCCCCGGGCCAACTCTGGCTGGCGCCGGGGCGAACAGTGATGCTACTGTAATAAAATGCGGAGACAGCCCCCGAGCATCGCTCGGGGTTATTCGTGCTTGCCTGGTGCAAAAAATATGCGGGTGAGGAGCTCACATTGATTTTCATGTAGTCGAGATGGAGGTTGAGCCTCCGGGTGCTCGAAGGGGTTCCGGCCAGTCAGGCTTGACCGGCCAGGCGGCGATGCATCTTGCAGCGCCTATCTTCTTCTTTTTCTGCCGGCTGCTGGCAGCCGGACAAAACTCTTCTCTTGTCTGCAATCTTCCATGGGGGCGTGCCAGTGCACCCACTGGGAGTAGCCCCCGGGATTCGGGCCGACTGCTGAGCAGTCGGGCCGGATCTCCCGGCAACTACCTTGTCTTCTTCTTCGCGGGGGAGCGTTAGCGCACCCGCTGGGTGTAGCCCCCGAGATTCGGGCCGACTACTGAGCAGTCGGGACAGATCTCCCGGCAACTACTTTGTCTTCTTCCTCGCGGGGGCACGTCAGCGTACCCATTGAGTGTAGCCCCCGAGCCTCTGGGCGCTCGAGGAGGGTCCAGCCAGTCGGGCTTGACCGGCCAGGGGGTGAGCGGGACGCGGCCGAGTCGGCCTGGACAGCCAGCCAGGCGGCAAGGCGTCTGGCACTGCCCTCTTTCTTCTTTCTTCTGCCGGCTGTCGGCAGCCGGACGCGGAGTCTCTTTTTTTTCAGCAGGCCCGAAGACTTTTCTTCAGCCGGCAAGCGGGTAGTCGGCGTAAGGACCCAGCCATCCGGGTGGCGGGAGCCGGCCACTTTTTTTTGTCTTTTTTTGTCCGACTCTATGTGGGCAGCCGGACCCCCTTTTTTTTTCTTTCCTAGCCGCATCCATTGACTTCTCTGTTTTCTTCTTTGCCGGATGAGCGGCCGGTCCCTCAGCTTCCGCGCGAGCAGCCAGCCTAGGCGGGCGCCTGGAGGCGGAGGAAGCCGGAGCCAACTAGGCGCGGGGCGGCGTCGGGAAGCCGGCGCAGGGCCGGACACGGCCGAGATCGGGGAGGCGCGAGCCGACAGAGCGGCGTGGGCGCTGGCGTGGAGGAGGAGCCGGGCGGGGCGACGCAGGAGCCGGACCCGGAGTGGCGACGCGGGAGGAGCCAGGCGGGGCGACGCAGGAGCCGGACCCAGAGTGGCGACGCGGGAGGAGACGGACCCGGCAGCCGGCTGGAGCGGAGGCGAGGCGCAGCCGGCGCGCGGAGAAGTCGGTATGGGGGCAGAGAACCCGGCCACCGTCTATCGGCGTGGAGCCAACCGGCCTGGTCGAGGCGCGAGCCAGAGCCGGCGCAGTGTGCGGCAGCTGCCGGCCATGGCAAGCCGGACGACGCGGGACGCGGAGCAGGCGGAGCCGAGATGGCGAGGCGTGGGATGGGCCCAGGCGGCCAGGGACCCGGTGCATGCAGCAGCCGGAGCGGGGGACCCGGCCGGCGCTGGGATGAGCGCGGAGGCGGAACGGGCGGCCGACGTGATGGCCCGGAGGCGAAGCAGTCGGCAGCAACCGACGCGCGGCTGTGGGGGTGGGCGAGCGAAGGCGCACGGGGAGCCGACGAACGGCCGTGGCACCCACACAGGCGAGGCAGAGCCCGCGCTCGGGGTGGCAGGCGGACGCGGCGGCGGCTCCACGCCAGCAGCTGGACGCGCAGGCAGGGCGTAGCGTAGGCAAGCCGGAGCGGCAGCGTGCACACGCGGGCGGAACGGAGCGGAGCCAAGCCGGCGAATGCGTCGAGTACACTGTGTGTTCATGACCCGTGCTAGCTAGCTACGCTAGCCTACAAAGCCAAATCCATTGGCTTTGCTAGCTAGCTAGCTACGCACGAACGTGTGCATGCACAGAGACTAGAGGTGCTCCGGACAGCCGCGGGGCAGAGCAGACCTGCAAGTGCATAGACCGAGGGCAGACGACGACGACGCGCCGTCCAGCACGGTCGCACCGGGGGCATGTTGATGTCGAGCCCTCGACCAGCGCCAGATAGGTGGCGACGTCGCGATGATGATGAAGATGGCAAGGCCGACGGCGAGGACGTGCCGCCTCTCGCGGCCACTCCGAGGGCGGGTCGATGTCGGGCCCCCGAGCGCTACCGGAGAAACGAGGGCGACGTCGCGCGGAGATGACGAAGATGGTCCCGCCCGGACAGCGAAACCAGCAGCAGCGCGGTAGCATAGTACCGACCCACGGTGGGCGCCAACTATCGTGGTATTCTCACGGGAGGCTTTGCGTGTCGACAGATGCCACAAGGGCTTAGTGTGAGGGTAAGACTGCTGCTGATAGGCCCGGGAGCGGGTATGCGAGTAGCACGCGCTAGTTTACCCAGGTTCGGGGCTCTCCGGAGAGATAACACCCCTACTCCTGCATGTCTGAGTATATCTGGTATATCTGGTACAAAGTGCTCCTGGAGCTGTATCTGAGATCAGTGCCAAGGGCATCTGATCTCGTATATGCATGCGTATGGCCGGCCCTAGTGGCCAAGTATGGCCATAGCTTGTGGCCGTGAGTGGCCTTGTGGCCAAATGAATGTGGCGTGGGAGTCCATCATCCCTGGATGGATGGATGAGTGCCTCTTTATATAGGAGAGGGTAGCTTAGGATGTAAGCTTTGTAGTGGGCATGGGTAAGGCATGGTGCATGTCATCCTTGTCCCCTGGGTCACTTCATAAATAGTGCCAGGGGACAAGTGACACTATACAAGATGGCTGAGATGACACGTGAATAGTGCTCCGGTACGATCGTCTCGTCGGCGTCTTGTTGATGTCACTTCGGGCTGCAGTCGGCAGCCGGCTGGCTGGCGCAGTCGGACTGAGGGGCTTTGCTAGCCCCGATGTCTTGAAATATCGTCTTGCCGTCCTCGGGGTACCCGTGGTCGATTACTCCGACACTATTGGTTCCATTTCCTCAACTCTTTCATTTCCTCATTACTATATTGTGTGCTTGTTCATATCTGTTCGAAGACTTTGACTGAACACTTTCTCAATTTCCTCTGTTCAATTTCTTCCGTCTGTTTGTCTTCATCCTGTTTTATCCTATGCTTACGCTTTCTGTAATATGTGTCTGTTTTCATTTCATCATGATATCCATGTTTATGTTATGTCATGTATGCATCTGAGTATTTATTCTGCTGCAAGTAGTTCTTCGCTCAGGAATTTCCTCACCCTGAAATTCCTCAGTGAAGAATTTTTAAAAATCGCTTATCCCCCCCTCTGGTCGACTTAACGCACTTTCAGTATTTGACATTAAGAAAGCAATAGCAATAAAGTGAACGATCATATGCTAAGCTAACGGATGGGTCTTGTCCATCATATCATTCTCCTAATGATGTGATCGCGTTATCAAGTGACAACACATGTCTATGGTGAGGAAACCTTAACCATCTTTGATCAATGAGCTAGTCTAGTAGAGGCTTACTAGAGACACGGTATTTGTTTATGTATTCACACATGTATTTAAGTTTCCGATCAATACAATTCTAGCATGAATAATAAACCTTTATCATGAATAAGGAAATATATAATAACAACTTTATTATTGCGTCTAGGGCATATTTCCTTCAAGTTCTGCATGGCCGGCTCTACAGCGGGCGATGTGGCAGCGGTGGTGGCATCCCCTCTTGGCTATGTGGGTAGTAAAGGAAGGGGTGGCGGTTGACCCTGGTGTCATCATGGCTTCGGTGGTGGTGGCCCCTGGTTAAGATCTGGAGGCCTTGCGTGTGGGTCAGCAACTTTGAGTCCGGGGGTGGCTCTTGTGTGGAATCGAGCAAAAGCTTTGTGCTCCGGCACCGATAATGGTGGTACCTACGGATGACGCTTCCCTCTTGAGGGCGTTGTTGTGGGTCCCTACACGGTGCCAGGGCTGTGGATTGAAAACCCTTGTCCGTCTTCTCGGACTCGATAGCATGGCATCTGGTGCCATCACCTTCTTGTGCGAGTCGTCATGGAGCCTTGGTCTCTCTCAACTACAGACGGCCTGCGGCGTTGGGTTTGCATTTCCCTGACATGTCGCGTCCTCGACTGTGGTGAAGTGGTGGTTCGGTGTTCTCCTATCTTATAGACGTGTCCCCGTGGTCTCCGTTCTCAGTCCTTGCTATCTCTTGGCAGGAGCGACGCTCCACGGCCCAGAGTGAGGGGCGGACTCAACTGTAAGGTGGTCTCTTCCAGAGACGACTTGCTGTGTTCGGTACCACGATGAGCGATGGTTTCTCGAGGCGGCTTGGCTACGGCCTTGTCCAGTTGTAGTGGGTGTCGTTGAGGGAGTCCTGGATTAGGGGGTGTCCGGATAGCCGGACTATACCTTTGGCCGGACTCCTGGACTATGAAGATACAAGATTGAAGACTTCGTCCCGTGTTAGGAAGGGACTTTCCTTGGCGTGGAAGGCAAGCTTGGCGATACGGATATGTAGATCTCCTACCATTGTAACCGACTCTGTGTAACCCTAGCCCTCTTCGGTGTCTATATAAACCGAAGGGTTTTAGTCCATAGGACGAACAACAATCATACCATAGGCTAGCTTCTAGGGTTTAGCCTCTCTGATCTCGTGGTAGATCTACTCTTGTACTACCCATATCATCAATATTAATCAAGGAGGACGTAGGGTTTTACCTCCATCAAGAGGGCCCGAACCTGGGTAAAACATCGTGTCCCCTGCCTCCTGTTACCATCCGGCCTAGACGCACAGTTCGGGACCCCCTACCCGAGATCTGCCGGTTTTGACACCGACATTGGTGCTTTCATTGAGAGTTCCTCTGTGTCGTCACTTTTAGGCCTGATGGCTTCTCCGATCATCAACAGTGATGCGATCCAGGGTGAGACTTTTCTCCCCGGACAGATCTTCGTATTCGGTGGCTTTGCACTGCGGGCCAATTCGCTTGGTCATCTGGAGCAGATCGAAAGCTACGCCCCTGGCCATCAGGTCAGATTTGGAAGTTTGAACTACACGGCCGACATCCGCGGAGACTTGATCTTCGACGGATTCGAGCCACAGCCGAGCGCACCGCACTGTCACGATGGGCATGATCTAGCTCTGCCGCCAAACAGTGCCCTGGAGGCCGCATCTGTGTCCGCTCCGACCCCTAGCTCGGAGCCGACCACACCAATCGAGGATGGGTGGTTAGACACCGCCTCGGGGGCTGCAATCTCTACGACGATCAAGCCGAACACCAGCCTTGTCCTCTGCGAAGCCCGTGACTCCAAGGTGCCGGACTCCTCTCCGGACTCCGAGCCCTCCGCGCCCCTATCGATTGAATCCGATTGGGCGCCGATCATGGAGTTCACCGCCGCAGACATCTTTCAACACTCGCCCTTCGGCGACATTCTGAATTCACTCAGGTCTCTCTCTTTGTCAGGAGAGCCCTGGCCGGACTATGACCGGCAGGATTGGGATGTGGATGACGAAGAAATTCGATGCCCACCCACCACCCACTTCATAGCCACTATCGATAATTTAAACGACGTGCTCGACTTCGACTCCGAAGACATCGACGGTATGGACGACGATGTAGGAGATGAACACGAACCAACGCCTATAAGGCACTGGACAGCCACCTCATCTCATGATGTATACATGGTGGACATACCCAAAGGAAGCGACAACGAGGAACACAGGGATGCAAGGAGGGATCATTCACTCGAAAAGCAATCAAAGCGGCGACGTAAGCGCCGCTCCAAGCCCCACCTCGACAGAGACAGCAGCCATACGGACCCAGCCATAGAGCAGGACGAGCCGGCGGACGACGAACATGCCTTCGAGCAAGCGTCCGAACAGGGCAACTTGGATAAACAAACCGAACACCCCGTCCCCGGCGAAAACAACAGTCCGGATGACCTTACGCCGGATAAACTCATGGAGTAGAAGAACCTCCACAAAAGGCTCGTCGCCACTGCGCATAGCCTGAAAAAGCAGAAGTGGAAGCTCAAAACTGCGGAAGATGCACTCAGAATCAGATGGAGCAAAGTACGCAACACCGCAGACAAATATGGCGGCAGTCCCCGCACAAAAAGCTATCCAAAGCGAAAGCTACTGCCTGAATTTGACGAGGAGGCCTTAGAGCCCCCGCAGTCAAAAAATAGGAAAGCCATACGGACGGATGGACGACCGCATGGCCAACATGGAGCGGCAAGCGGTGCCGCACACAAGCCGGCACGCGATCCACCAAAGGATCCGCATCAAAACAACGGCCCAGCCAGATCTATATACGGGCCAAGAAAGCAAGCTCTAGTAAGCAATGCAACACAACAAATATCCGAACATCACGGCACACCCAAATACAGGGGTGCCGCACACCCCCTATGTTTCACCGATGAGGTGCTGGACCATGAATTTCCAGCGCGATTCAAGCCCGTAAACATAGAGGCGTACGACGGAACAACAGATCCTGGGGTCTGGATCAAGGATTATATCCTCCACATACACATGGCTAGAGGAGATGACCTCCACGCCATAAAATACTTACCCCTCAAGCTTAAAGGGCCAGCCCGGCATTGGCTCAAAAGCCTTCTCGAAAACACCATTGGAAGTTGGGAAGAGCTTGAGGATGCTTTCCGGGCAAATTTCAAGGGACCTATGTCCGCCCTCCGGATGCAGACGATCTCAGTCACATAACTCAACAGCCCGGAGAGTCAGCCCGGAAATTCTGGAACAGATTTCTTTCTAAAAAGAATCAGATAGTCGACTGTCCGGACGCCGAAGCCCTAGCAGCTTTTAAGCATAACGTTCGAGACGAATGGCTCGCCAGACACCTCGGCCAAGAAAAGCCAAGAACAATGGCCACATTAACAAGCCTCATGACCCGCTTTTGCGCAGGAGAGGACAGCTAGTTGGCAAGATGTAGCACCAGCAACCCAAGTACATCCGAAGTTAGGGATGGAAACGGAAAACCCTGACGCAGCAAGGACCAGCGCCGGAATAAGGGAAACAGCCCAAAGAGCACGGCGGTCAACGCCGGATTCAAAAGCTCGTGGCAGAATCAGAGAAAGCCGCCCCTGAAGGATAATAGGGACGAGCTATCCAACTTAAACAAAATCTTGGACAAGATATGTCAAATACACAGTACTCCCGGGAAGCCTGCGAACCATACCCACAGAGATTGTTGGGTTTTCAAGCAAGCCGGGAAACTCAACGCCGAACACAAGGGGCTCGACACACCAAGTGAGGACGACGACGAACCCCACAAGCAGAGCACCAGGAAACAAAAGGATTTCTCACAAGAAGTCAAAACAGTAAACTTACTTCACGTGACGAACAGAACAACACCACCAGAGATACGCGCCATACGGCCTATCCCAAAGGAGTCTCGCCAATGGTTGTTAAAACCGATCACCTTCGACCATCAGGATTACTCTAGAAGTATCCGGAACGCAGGCTGGACTGCCTTGGTATTAGATCCAATAATCGGCAGACTCCACTTTACAAATGTCCTGATGGACGGCGGCAGTGGTCTAAACCTGTTATACCAGGACACAATCCGCAACATGGGGATAGACCCAACAAAAATTCGCCATAGCAAAACCTCCTTTCAAGGGGTAACGCCAGGCCCGGATGCCCGCTGTATGGGTTCTCTCCGGCTAGAAGTTATGTTCAGCTCCCCCGATAACTTCCGTCGTGAACAGCTAACTTTCCACATCGCCCCATTCTCAAGTAGCTATCAAGCACTGCTGGGACGCGAAGCTTTCGCCCGCTTTAACGCAATACCGCATTATGCATCTCTTACGCTTAAGATGCCCGGTCCATGAGGCATCATCTCATTAAAGGGAAAAACATTGAGTGTTCCTCTCGCGCGGAAGACAGTGCGGCTGCCTTGACAGCCCCACAATAAAGCGGCTTCACCAGCCAAAGCACCTAAACAGGTCGTCAAGACCACGGACACGGCTAGACGAGTCCGGCATAAACATACAATTGATAAAGGCTTAATAGCCATATACCCCTGTACTAGGGGCTCCGCGCATATAAAACAAGAGACAATAAAGCTCACGTTTACCCATTTCAATTTATACTTTGTTTATTTAGTATAACTTATGTTTGACACGATCTTTCTTCAACTAAGTTCCTCTCTTTTTACAGGTGAACACCGTGCTACGCCCGTCCAGGATACGGCACAATGGAGACACAGGCGCAGACGTGCAGCAGGGACCCGTTCCGAGGATTCTTTTCAGATTAAGACCCTGCGTAAACCTTTTTTACTGTCTCTTGTTGATACACATCCCCTGGTTTCTTGGTATAACCAAGGAGGAGGCTGGCGTTTTGGCATGTGGCCACGTCAGAGTTTTGCGCGTACCTGGACACTAGGGGCTTATTACTAAGGGCGTTATCTCGCCCGCCCTCATAAAGACCGAATACCTTAGGGAGTGTTCGGCGTCGCGAGTTTGGCCTTATATGCATCAGCTCCGAATCATGTCTTTGGTCAAATGTTGGGTTTGCCCGGCTCCTGTGTTTTGCTGCCTTACGTTCCGCTCTATCGGCTAAGGCGGCACCAGGAGAACTACTGCGATTGTGCCCCGGTTCGTCCAGGCGAGAACCTCAGTAGAGAAAGCCGAAAACAGACTGTCATGATATAGCGTGAGACTGGCCAACCACTCGATGACTTACCAGAATCTTTAGGATTCCTCCGCATTAATGAAGGGCCGTTTCCCGGCCAGGCACATACGCGCCCCGAGTTCGGGCGAGCGCAGGCGCCACCAGGGGCTATATAAGTAGCCTCACAGTCAAACTCCTATGGCTAAGTGAAAGTGATAAAGCATCATAGTCCGATTGCCTAGTTCGTTGCGCTATCACCTCCTTTGTAGGACCAAGACGTTGGACCAAGTGTGAAAATGCGCCTTCTGCGAACACCCCCGCATTATGTGTGTGGGGGCTGAAGCTGACGACTGCCATCTTTCAGATTATATATACATATATGTTAAACGGCCGCACAGGAGGTATCACAATACTTGCAGGCACAAGTATAAAAAGCTTCTACAATTTATCAAAATATTGTTTTACAATAATATATGCTATTCGAAAATAGTATCCTTCGAGCACTGCGTCTCTATTAAACGAGCACCTTGCAGAACTTCCTGAAAATAGTGCTCGGCAGGTACTCGGCTTCCATCCGAGTCTGGGGATGCAACAGCGGTGGCTTCCATTTCCGCCCAGTATGTCTTGACACGGGCAAGAGCCATCCGCGCACCCTCTATGCACGTTGACCTCTTCATCGCATTGATATGCGGCGCCGCACCAAGGAACTGCTGCACCAAGTTGAAATAACTTTTTGGCTCTGGCCTCTCTGGCCACAGATGACTCATGACATACTTCATGGAGAGTCCGGACAACCTGTTTAGCTCGGCCCATTCGGCCAAACGATCGGCTAATGACAGTGGACGCTCTGGATTGTGGAACTGCGACCAGAAGAGCTTTTCCACTTCGCAATCTTCTTGATCTCAGAAGTGTTCGGCCGCATCTACGGCACTCGCTGCTAAATCCAGATAGGTGTCCGCCGTACTCCACATCTGGTCTAACGGAGCATGTTTAGGATCACATAACTTCCTCCGCAGCATAAAGGGCTTTCCAGCCGCGATCTCTCCGACCTGATGCAGCTCCTCCTTCATAGCTCTCATCGCAGAGCGAGCATCCTTGGCATCGGCAACGGCTTTCTTCAGGTCCGTCTGTTCTGCCCGATCCTCTTTTTCAAGAAGCTTGCGACGGTCAGCAACGTTCTTCAGCTTCACGGCCATCTCGGCCATTTCCTTCTTGCTTCGGCAGTGAGCAGCCTGTTCGGCTTTCAGCTCTTCAATTGCCTTTCCGGCAGCCGCATCACTTTTGCTGGCTTGCTCCTTGGCTCGGGCAAGTTCCGCCTGAAGATTCTCCATGGCAGCAGCACCATCTGCATCAAGCGCACACATTGTAAGATACTGGCATAAAGCTCCTCTTACCAGGTGCCGCCGGAGGAATTACATACCTTATGCCTCGTCAAGCCGCTTGTTGACAAGCGCGATGTCGGCATCTGCCACGTCAAGTTGCCGCTTTAGCTTGGCAAATTCATCAGTCCGGCTGGCCACCGGACACTTCACCACCTACGTATGAAGGCGGCATATTAGACCTGGGATTATGATCCTCTGCGCGCCGTCACTTTTGACAACACACAGAGTCTCAGGGGCTACTATCTACACAGGGCGCATCTTATTTATGCGCAACTGTCCAAAAAGGGTACGTTATTTCGCGTACCTCAAAACCTGTTAGTAAACTCCTGACGGCCTCGTGCAATCCGCTCTCCGTGGATGAAATCCTCTCAATCACCGTACCCATCAATGCACCGTGCTCCTCTGAGATAGATGCTCGCCCTAGCAGATCCTTCAGCTCCTCCGACCGCGCACCAGACGGTGCCGGACTCGTCCGACGGCCCTTTTCGAAGGCCGGACGCGGAGGGGTTTGGGGGGCCATATGACTACCTTCCGGCCCTGCCGGATTCGGAGAAACCCTCGATACCTCAGGGTCGCCCACCTCGCAAGGC
Organism: Triticum urartu; assembly: GCF_003073215.2. Taxonomy (NCBI): domain Eukaryota; kingdom Viridiplantae; phylum Streptophyta; class Magnoliopsida; order Poales; family Poaceae; genus Triticum; species Triticum urartu. Next base: position 96,138,433 of record NC_053028.1, on the reverse strand, counting down.
GGTACAGCAGGGGGAGGCGTTCCGCTCTCCATCATTTCCGGAAGAAGATCCCCCGAAGACGAGCTCTGCTGAGAAGGGCTAAGGTTCGAGCTACAAGGTAAATTTTCGATTACTTTTCTCAGATATAAAGCAAGGATTTCTCTCACCTCTTAAAAAGAAAAACTCCTCTCTACTTACGGCTCGGTGGAGGGCTGATCCCCTTGAGGGCATAATTCGGCCGAAGCATCCCCCAGCACAGGACCCTCTAGCGAAGATTTCTTCCCCCGCTTTGAGGCCATGGTCTCCAGGTCTTCAGAGGCGGTCCTCTTCTTCCCCTGAGGAGAGGAATTTTCGATTCCTCCCTTCCAAACAGCCTCCTTCGAGGAGGCCGTAGCTTCCTTGTCCCCTCCCTCGCTTTCCTCCGAAGGCACAACCTCCAACATCCTGACTAGCACGGGACCCGGCGTGGTCTCGGGGAGGGGGCCGGACACCTGATTAGCTTTGCTTTCGCTATCCACTCCTGTTTAAAGGACGGCTCTTTTAAGGGCAATTTTATAAATATGCGGATTGCGAGTCCGGGCACATGGCTACTTACTTGTGTATACGGGCGGTTGCAGCTCAGACCTGCGTCCTCGGTCAAGTCCGGACACATTGCTTGTGATCCGAAGAACAATTTGTACATCTCCACAGGCGTCGTGCCCATAAAATGTTGGAGAGCTCGTGGTCCCTCCGGATTGAACTCCCACAGGCGGAGGGGGCGACGTTTGCAGGGCAGAGCTCGGCGAATCAGCATAACCTGTGTCACCGCGACCAGACTGATGTCTCTTTCTAGGAGATCTCGAATGCGGCCCTGCAACAAGGGCACGTCCTTGGACGGACCCCAGTCCAGTCCTTTATTGACCCATGACACTAGCTGTGGTGGGGGACCTGAGCGAAAAGCAGGTGGCGCCACCCACTTGGTGCTCCTGGGAGCGGTGATATAAAACCACTCTCGTTGCCATAGGCTGGACTCCTCTTGAAAAGAGCCCTCGGGCCATGGAGCACCAGCATTCTTTCTTATAAAAGCACCTCCGCACTCCGTGTGCCGTTCCTCGATCATCTTCGGATCTACTTTGAAGGTCTTGAGCCATAGTCCGAAGTGAGGAGTAATACGGAGGAAGGCTTCACACACGACGATGAATGAGGAAATATGGAGGATGGACTCCGGGGCTAAGTCGTGAAATTCCAGCCCATAATAATAGATGAGCCCCCTCACGAAGGGGTCCGTCGGGAAGCCTAGCCCCCGAAGGAAGTGAGACATGAACACCACACTCTCACCAGGCTTGGGAGTGGGAATGACCTGCCCTTGAGCAGGCAGCCTATGCCAGATTTCGCCGGTCAAGAACCTGGCCTCTCTCAACTTCAGCACGTCCTCCTCCGTGACGGAGGAGGGCATCCATCGGCCTCAAAGGTCGGAACCGGACATTGTCGAAGGTCCGAAGCACATGAAATCTGGAGCCTTGGGTGTTGGAACTCGAGGCGAAGGGCGAACTCGTTTGAGATTGAAAGAAAGGAGTAAGGCCTTGGTCTCTTTATAAGAGGTTGAATACCAAGGGCCCTCCCCGTGACCATTTGGGACTCGCCTTTGATCGAGAAAACATACCAACAGGTACGGTTGGGTTACCCATGCCCGTATTGATGAGAATCCCGGAATAAGGGGACACGATCTCTGCTTTAACAAGACGTGCCAAGGAAACCGCCTCGCTAAACGCGCTAAGGTGGGACAGTAAAACGATTCGAATAAATACCTAGCCATAGTGTGATGTCATGCTACGGAATATGTCAGCAGATTAAGATTTGTGTAAATATTATTCTCTCTATGGCAATATGTGGAAACTTCTTTTGTAGAGCCGGACACTACCTTTGTGTTCAAAATCTTCTATGAAGTACTTGGAGGAGGAACCCGCCTTGCAATGCCGAAGACAATCTGCGCGCCGGACTCGTCTTCATTGAAGCCTGGTTCAGGGGCTACTGAGGGAGTCCTGGATTAGGGGGTGTCCGGATAGCCGGACTATACCTTTGGCCGGACTCCTGGACTATGAAGATACAAGATTGAAGACTTCGTCCCGTGTTAGGAAGGGACTTTCCTTGGCGTGGAAGGCAAGCTTGGCGATACGGATATGTAGATCTCCTACCATTGTAACCGACTCTGTGTAACCCTAGCCCTCTTCGGTGTCTATATAAACCGAAGGGTTTTAGTCCATAGGACGAACAACAATCATACCATAGGCTAGCTTCTAGGGTTTAGCCTCTCTGATCTCGTGGTAGATCTACTCTTGTACTACCCATATCATCAATATTAATCAAGGGAGGACGTAGGGTTTTACCTCCATCAAGAGGGCCCGAACCCTGGGTAAAACATCGTGTCCCCTGCCTCCTGTTACCATCTGGCTAGACGCACAGTTCGGGACCCCCTACCCGAGATCTGCCGGTTTTGACACCGACATTGGTGCTTTCATTGAGGTTCCTCTGTGTCGTCACTTTTAGGCCTGATGGCTTCTCCGATCATCAACAGTGATGCGATCCAGGGTGAGACTTTTCTCCCCGGACAGATCTTCGTATTCGGTGGCTTTGCACTGCGGGCCAATTCGCTTGGTCATCTGGAGCAGATCGAAAGCTACGCCCCTGGCCATCAGGTCAGATTTGGAAGTTTGAACTACACGGCCGACATCCGCGGAGACTTGATCTTCGACGGATTCGAGCCACAGCCGAGCGCAGCCGCACTGTCACGATGGGCATGATCTAGCTCTGCCGCCAAACAGTGCCCTGGAGGCCGCATCTGTGTCCGCTCCGACCCCTAGCTCGGAGCCGACCACACCAATCGAGGATGGGTGGTTAGACACCGCCTCGGGGGCTGCAATCTCTACGACGATCAAGCCGAACACCAGCCTTGTCCTCTGCGAAGCCCGTGACTCCAAGGTGCCGGACTCCTCTCCGGACTCCGAGCCCTCCGCGCCCCTATCGATTGAATCCGATTGGGCGCCGATCATGGAGTTCACCGCCGCAGACATCTTTCAACACTCGCCCTTCGGCGACATTCTGAATTCACTCAGGTCTCTCTCTTTGTCAGGAGAGCCCTGGCCGGACTATGACCGGCAGGATTGGGATGTGGATGACGAAGAAATTCGATGCCCACCCACCACCCACTTCATAGCCACTATCGATAATTTAAACGACGTGCTCGACTTCGACTCCGAAGACATCGACGGTATGGACGACGATGTAGGAGATGAACACGAACCAACGCCTATAAGGCACTGGACAGCCACCTCATCTCATGATGTATACATGGTGGACATACCCAAAGGAAGCGACAACGAGGAACACAGGGATGCAAGGAGGGATCATTCACTCGAAAAGCAATCAAAGCGGCGACGTAAGCGCCGCTCCAAGCCCCACCTCGACAGAGACAGCAGCCATACGGACCCAGCCATAGAGCAGGACGAGCCGGCGGACGACGAACATGCCTTCGAGCAAGCGTCCGAACAGGGCAACTTGGATAAACAAACCGAACACCCCGTTCCCGGCGAAAACAACAGTCCGGATGACCTTACGCCAGATAAACTCATGGAGTAGAAGAACCTCCACAAAAGGCTCGTCGCCACTGCGCATAGCCTGAAAAAGGAGAAGTGGAAGCTCAAAACTGCGGAAGATGCACTCAGAATCAGATGGAGCAAAGTACGCAACACCGCAGACAAATATGGCGGCAGTCCCCGCACAAAAAGCTATCCAAAGCGAAAGCTACTGCCTGAATTTGACGAGGAGGCCTTAGAGCCCCCGCAGTCAAAAAATAGGAAAGCCATACGGACGGATGGACGACCGCATGGCCAACATGGAGCGGCAAGCGGTGCCGCACACAAGCCGGCACGCGATCCACCAAAGGATCCGCATCAAAACAACGGCCCAGCCAGATCTATATACGGGCCAAGAAAGCAAGCTCTAGTAAGCAATGCAACACAACAAATATCCGAACATCACGGCACACCCAAATACAGGGGTGCTGCACACCCCTATGTTTCACCGATGAGATGCTGGACCATGAATTTCCAGCGCGATTCAAGCCCGTAAACATAGAGGCGTACGACGGAACAACAGATCCTGGGGTCCTGATCGGTGCCTGATGTATACTACACAACCTTCTTCTTGTAGACGTTGTTGGGCCTCCAAGTGTAGAGGTTTGTAGGACAGTAGCAACTTTCCCTCAAGTGGATGACCTAAGGTTTATCAGTCTGTGGGAGGCGTAGGATGAAGATGGTCTCTCTCAAACAACCCTGCAACCAAATAACAAAGAGTCTCTTGTGTCCCCAACACACCTAATACAATGGTAAATTGTATAGGTGCACTAGTTCGGTGAAGCGATGGTGATACAAGTGCAATATGGATGGTAGATATAGGTTTTTGTAATCTGAAAATATAAAAACAGCAAGGTAATTAATGATAAAAGTGAGCGAAAACGGCATTGCAATGCGTTGAAACAAGTCCTAGGGTTCATACTTTCACTAGTGCAAGTTCTCTCAACAATAATAACACAATTGGATCATATAACTATCCCTCAACATGCTACAAAGAGTCACTCCAAAGTCACTAATAGCGGAGAACAAACGAAGAGATTATTGTAGGGTACGAAACCACCTCAAAGTTATTCTTTCTGATCGATCTATTCAAGAGTTTGTAATAAAATAACACGAAGCTATTCTTTTCGTTCGATCTATCCTAGAGTTCGTACTAGAATAACACCTTAAGAAACAAATCAACCAAAACCCTAATGTCACCTAGATACTCCAATGTCACCTCAAGTATCTGTGGGTATGATTATACGATATGCATCACACAATCTCAGATTCATCTATTCAACCAACACAAAGAACTTCAAAGAGTGCCCCAAAGTTTCTACCAGAGAGTCAAGACGAAAACGTGTGCCAACCCCTATACATAAGTTCACGAGGTCACAGAACTCGCAAGTTGATCACCAAAACATACATCAAGTGGATCACGTGAATATCCCATTATCACCACAGATAAGCACATGCAAGACATACATCAAGTGTTCTCAAATCCTCAAAGACTCAATCCGATAAGATAACTTCAAAGGGAAAACTCAATCCATTACAAGAGAGTAGAGGGGGAGAAGCATCATAAGATCCAACTATAATAGCAAAGCTCGCGATACATCAAGATCGTGCCATATCAAGAACACGAGAGAGAGAGAGAGAGAGATAAAACACATAGCTACTGGTACATACCCTCAGCCCCGAGGGTGAAATACTCCCTCCTCGTCATGGAGAGCGCCGGGATGATGAAGGTGGCCACCAGTGATGGAATCCCCCCTCCGGTAGGGTGCCGGAACAGGGTCCCGATTGGTTTTTGGTGGCTACAAAGGCTTGCGGCTGTGGAACTCCTGATCTAGGTTTCTTTTCGGGGGTTTATGTATTTATAGGAATTTTTGGCTTCGGTCTCACGTCAGGGGGGGTCTCCGAGTCATCCACGAGATAGGGGGCGAGCCCAGGGGGTAGGTCGCGCCCTCCACCCTCGTGGATGGCTCGGGACTCTTCTGGCCCAACTCTTTTACTTCGGGGGCTTCTTTTCATCCAAAAAAAATCATCAAAAATTGGCACGTCAATTGGACTCCGTGTGGTATTCCTTTTCTGTAAAACTCAAAAACAAGGAAAAACAGAAACTGGCACTGGGCTCTATGTTAATAGGTTAGTCCCCAAAATCAAAGAAAATAGCCTATAAAACATCCAAGATGGATAATATAATTGCCGTGGTGGGCGCACGGCGGATGCCAAGGGATGGCTAAAGAGAGGAGGAGGCTCGAGGGCGCTGGTGGGCTCCAGAGGCGAGGTTGGCATGAGCGAGCGCGGGACGCCGGACATACCCAGGTTCGGGGCTCTCCGGAGAGATAATACCCCTAGTCCTACCGAGTGTTGTTGGATGATCGATAGTACAATGTCACTCCTGGAGCTGTATGGAAGAGGAAGAAAACTAGCCAAGGCTTAGGCAGTTCCCTCTCCTTGGGTGTTACTAACTTGGCGAGTGTGATGGAATGAGTTCTCTGGTGTGTCTATATCTCTCCTCCCTCCTTTCTCCGCATGAGGGCTCCTGGGGGGTTTTATAGGTCAACCCCCCAGGGGTACAATGGTAATGTTACAAGTTGGTGGGTCCATAGTGTCGGCGTCCGGGGACCCGGGCTGGGTCCCGCTGAGGGCTTGTGGTTCTCTATGAATAATATTTGAATCTTCTCTGAATTCTTTTATGCATGATTGGTTATCTTTGCAAGTCTCTTCGAATTATCCATTTGGTTTGGCCAACTAGATTGGTAGTTCTTGCCATGGGAGAAGTGCTTAGCTTTGGGTTCGATCTTGCGGTGTCCTTACCCAGTGACAGAAGGGGAAGCAAGGCACGTATTGTATCGTTGCCATCGAGGATAACAAGATGGGGTTTATTTCATATTGCATGAATTTATCTCTCTACATCATGTCATCTTGCTTAAGACGTTACTCTGTTTTTAACTTAATACTCTAGATGCATGCTGGATAGCGGTCGATGAGTGGAGTAATAGTAGTAGATGCAGAATCGTTTCGATCTACTTGTCACAGACGTGATGCCTATATCCATGATCATGCCTATATATTCTCATAATTATGCTCAATTCTATCAATTGCTCAACAGTAATTTGTTCACCCACCGTAGAATAATTATGATCTTGAGAGAAGCCACTAGTGAAACCTATGGCCCCCGGGTCTATTCTCATCATATCAATATCCATCACTTCTATATTGTTTTGCTATTTACTTTGCTTTTACTTTTTACTTTGCATCTTTATATCAAAAATACCAAAAATATTCTATCTATCAGATCTCACTCTCGTAAGTGACCGTGAAGGGCTTGACAATCCCTAATCGCGTTGGTTGCGAGTAGCTATCGCTTTGTGCAGGTACGAGGGACTTGAGCGTGGGCTCCTACTGGATTGATACCTTGGTTCTCAAAAACTGAGGGAAATACTTACGCTACTCCGCTGCATCATCCCTTCCGCTTCGGGGAAAACCAATGCAAGCTCAAGACGTAGCAAGAAGGATTTCTGGCGCTGTTGCCGGGGAGTCTACGCAAAAAGTCAGGATACCAAGTACCCATCACAATACCTATCTCTCGCATTACATTATTTGGCATTTGCCTCTCGTTTTCCTCTCCCCCCAATTCACCCTTGCCGTTTTATTCGCCCTCTCTCTCTATCCTCCCTCTCTATTTGCCTTTTTGTTTGCTTGTGTGTTAGTTTGTTTGCCCGCTTGTTGTTATGTCTGAAACTGGGGAATTTATCGCCAATTTGGGCGATAACAATATCATGGAAAATTCTGATACTCCTGCTAAACAACCTACCATCTTTCATACAAAAAAATCCCGTGTTGGTAGTGGTAATATTATTGGAAAAGGAGTTATTCAAGATTTCTTTACTTGTGCTAGTGCTTTACCTTCTATGGGTAGTTCTATCCTTCATAGAACTAGTAGTCTTGCGGACGCTATTGCCATGCTTGTAGTTGAACTTGAAAGACAATTCATGCACATGCATCCTTCTATACAAAGGATTTTTCTGGAATTTTCTAATATTGAGCATTCTTCTATTAAGCGTGCCGCTACTATCTTTTTGGCTCATGAGTTTAGATTCATAATAATAGAAGCCAAAGAAATCTTTGCGCATTATAGGGTGGACGCTTGCCGTCCTCCCATAGAGGCTATCCTCTTTGATCAAGAAGAAATAATGCGTTTTCAATCTCTAGATTATGTTGCTTTCAATGAAAATACTAGAAGAAAGGTTCCTACCAATGTTTTAGTTGATAGAATTTCTGATCTTAATGATGATTTGGCTATTTGAAATAATGAACTAGGATATTCTCTTGAATATAGGCTCACAAAGTTCTGTCAAAAGAATGCTTATAATGATGAATTGGTGGTGCATTATGAAGGACCAAAGGAGGAACCTATAACTCCCAAGGTTGATCTTGGGGACTTTTGTCCCGTTAAATTTAATCCTTGTGATTACTTTTGCTTGCCTCAAAGAAAACTTGCTGCCGAACATAGAGAATATGAAATGAGTTTCAGCAATCTATCTTATTACTATGGCAATACTTAGATATATCCTTGCTTGTTATGCCTAGCTAGGGGAGTTAAACGATAGCGCTTGTTGGGAGGCAACCCAATTTTATTTTTCCTTGCTTTTTGCTCCTTTTTAGTAATAAATAATTATTTAGCCTCTGTTTTGGTTGTGTTTTTTGTGTTTAATTAGTGTTTGTGCCAAGTAGAACCGTTGGGAAGACTTGGGGAAAGTCTTGTTGAACTTGCTGTAAAAAACACAAACTTTAGCGCTCACGAGAACTGCAGTCATTTTTATTTGAAAAGTGATATTTAGTTAATTCTTTTTGAAGATGATTAATAGATAAATTCCTCACGTCCATAAATTTATTTTAGAATTTTTGGGGTTCCAGATCTTTCGCTAGCTACAGATTACTAAAGACTGTTCTGTTTTTGACAGATTCTGTTTTTCGTGTGTTGTTTGCTTATTTTGATGAATCTATGGCTAGTAAAATAGTTTATAATCCATAGAGAAGTTTTAATACAGTAGGTTTAACACCAATATAAATAAAGAATGAGTTCATTACAGTACCTTGAAGTGGTCTTTTGTTTTCCTTCGCTAACGGAGCTCACGAGTTTTCTATTTTGAGTTTTGTGTTGTGAAGTTTTCAAGTTTTGGGTGAATTATTTTGATGGATCATGGAACAAGGAGTGGCAAGAGCCTAAGCTTGGGGATGCCCATGGCACCCCCAAGATAATCCAAGGACACCAAAAAGTCAAAGCTTGGGGATTCCCCGGAAGGCATCCCCTCTTTCGTCCACTTCCATCGGTAATTTACTTGGAGCTATATTTTTATTCACCAACATGATATGTGTTTTGCTTGGAGCGTCTTGATTATTTGTGTCTTTGTTTGTTAGTATGCCACAATCATCCTTGTTGTACACACCTTTTGAGAGAGCCATACATGAATTAAAATTTGATAGAATACTCTATGTGCTTCACTTATATCCTTTGAGCTAGACAATTTTCCTCTATGTGCTTCACTTATATCCTTTGAGCTAGATAATTTTGCTCTGTATGCTTCACTTATATCTTTTGAGCTAGATAATTTTTATCTATGTACTTCACTTAGATCTTTTAGAACACGGTGGTGGATTCGTTTTAAAGAAACTATTGATCTCTCATGCTTCACTTAAATTAATTTGAGAGTCTCTTAATAGCATGGTAATTTGCCTAATAATAATATGCTTGGTATTCAAGATTTGTGAAACTTTCTTTTGAGTGTGTTGAATACTAAGAAAAGATTGAAGCATGATAATTGTTTTGAGATATGGAGGTGATAATATTAAAGTCATGCTAGTTGAGTAGTTGTGAATTTAAAGAATACTTGTGTTGAAGTTTGTGATTCCCGTAGCATGCACGTATGGTGAACCGTTATGTGATGAAGTCGGAGCATGATTTATTTATTGATTGTCTTCCTTATGAGTGGCGGTCGGGGACGAGCGATGGTCTTTTCCTACCAATCTATCCCCCTAGGAGCATGCGTGTAATACTTTGCTTTGATAACTTCTAAATTTTTGCAATAAGTATATGAGTTCTTTATGACTAATGTTGAGTCCATGGATTATACGCACTCCCACCCTTCCACCCTTGCTAGCCTCTCTAATACCGCACAACTTTCGCCGGTATCATACACCTACCATATACCTTCCTGAAAACAGCCACCATACCTACCTATTATGGCATTTCCATAGCCATTCCGAGATATATTGCCATGCAACTTTCCAGCATCTAGTTCATCATCACACATCCATCATTGTCATATTGCTTAGCATGATCATGTAGTTGACATAGTATTTGTGGCAAAGCCACCATTCATAATTCTTTCATACTTGTCACTCATGATTCATTGCATATCCTGGTACACCACCGGAGGCATTCATATAGAGTCATACTTTGTTTTAGTATCGAGTTGTAATCATTGAGTTGTAAATAAATAGAAGTGTGATGATCATCATTCAATAGAGCATTGTCCCCAAAAAAAGAAAGGCCAAAGAAAAAAAGAAGGCGCTAAAAAAAGGGGCAATGCTACTATCCTTTTTTCCACACTTGTGCTTAAAAGTAGCACCATGATTTAGCAAGTCTCATATATTGTGCTTCAAAGTAGCACCATGTTCTTCATATAGAGAGTCTCATATGTTGTCACTTTCATATACTAGTGGGAATTTTACGTTATAGAACTTGACTTGTATATTCCAATGATGGGCTTCCCCAAATTGCCCTAGGTCTTCATGAGCAAGCAAGTTGGATGCACACCCACTAGTTTCTTTTGTTGAGCTTTCATACATTTATAGCTCTAGTGCATCCGTTGCATGGCAATCCCTACTCACTCACATTGATATATATTGATGGGCATCTCCATAGCCCGTTGATACGCCTAATCAATGTGAGACTATCTTCTCCTTTTTGTCTTCTCCACAACCACCATTCTATTCCACCTATAGTGCTATATCCATGGCTCATGCTCATGTATTGCGTGAAGATTGAAAAAGTTTTGAAAATTTTAGAGTATGACACAATTGCTTGGCTTGTCATCGGGGTTGTGCATGATTTAAATACTTTGTGTGGGGAAGATGGAGCATAGCCAGACTATATGATTTTGTAGGGATAACTTTCTTTGGCCATGTTATTTTGAAAAGACATAATTTCTTTGTTAGTATGCTTGAAGTATTATTATTTTCTATGTCAATATAAACTTTTGTCTTGAATCTTTCTAATCTGAATATTCATACCACAATTAAGAAGATTTGCATTGAAATTATGCCAAGTAGCACTCTGCATCAAAAATTCTCTTTTTATCATTTACCTACTCGAGGACGAGCAGGAATTAAGCTTGGGGATGCCTGATACGTCTCCAACGTATCTATAATTTTTGATTGATCCATGCTATATTATCTACTGTTTTGGACTATATTGGGCTTTATTTTCCACTTTTATATTATTTTTGGGACTAACCTATTAACCAGAGGCCCAGCCCAGAATTGTTGTTTTTTGCCTATTTCAGTGTTTCGGATAAACAGAATATCAAACGGGGTCCAAACGGAATAAAATCTTCGGAAACATGATTTTCTCACCGAACGTGATCCAGGAGACTTGGACCCTACTGCAAGGGATCAAAGAGGTGGTCACGAGGGTGGGGGCGTGCCCCCCCTGCCTCATGGGCCCCTCGGTGCTCCACCGACGTACTCCTTCCTCCTATGTATACACACGTACCCCCAAACGATCAGAACAGGAGCCAAAAACCTAATTCCACCGCCACAACTTTCTATATCCACGAGATCCCATCTTGGGGCATGTTCCGGAGCTCCACCGGAAGAGGGTCATCATCACGGAGGGCTACTACATCATCCTAGCCCCTCCGATGAAGTGTGAGTAGTTTACCTTAGACCTTCGGGTCCATAGTTAGTAGCTAGATGGCTTCTTCTCTCTCTTTGAATCTCAATACAAAGTTCTCCCCCTGTCTTGTGGAGATCTATTCAATGTAATCTTCTTTTTGCGGTGTGTTTGTTGAGACCGATGAATTGTGGGTTTATGATCAAGTCTATCTATGAATAATATTTGAATCTTCTCTGAATTCTTTTATGCATGATTGGTTATCTTTGCAAGTCTCTTCGAATTATCCGTTTGGTTTTTTCCAACTAGATTGGTAGTTCTTGCCATGGGAGAAGTGCTTAGCTTTGGGTTCGATCTTGCGGTGTCCTTACCCAGTGATAGAAGGGGCAGCAAGGCACGTATTGTATCGTTGCCATCGAGGATAACAATATGGGGTTTATTTCATATTGCATGAATTTATCTCTCTACATCATGTCATCTTGCTTAAGGCGTTACTCTGTTTTTAACTTAATACTCTAGATGCATGCTGGATAGCGGTCGATGAGTGGAGTAATAGTAGTAGATGCAGAATCGTTTCGATCTACTTGTCACAGACGTGATGCCTATATACATGATCATGCCTAGATATTCTCATAACTATGCTCAATTCTGTCAATTGATCAACAGTAATTTGTTCACCCACCGTAGAATACTTATGCTCTTGAGACAAGCCACTAGTGAAACCTATGGCCCCCGGGTCTATTCTCATCATATCAATCTCCATTACTTTAATCTTGTTTTGCTTTTTTACTTTGCTTTTAATTTTTACTTTGCATCTTTATACCAAAAATACCAAAAATATTATATCTATCAGATCTCACTCTCGTATGTGACCGTGAAGGGCTTGACAACCCCTAATCGCGTTGGTTGCGAGTAGCTATCGCTTTGTGTAGGTACGAGGGACTTGAGCGTGGGCTCCTACTGGATTGATACCTTGGTTCTCAAAAACTGAGGGAAATACTTACGCTACTCTGCTGCATCATCCCTTCCTCTTCGGGGAAAACCAATGCAAGCTCAAGATGTAGCACCGGGTTCGGCTGTCTTGCGCTAGTTGTTGAGGCCGAGTCGACGCGTCTTGCCAGGTCGGCTAGTCTGGCCAGCTTGAAGGGCTTGGCCGGGTCGAGCGACCCGGCCAAGCGCGTGCCGGTATTGAGGGGCAGTGCTAACCCTGTTGTTTTTGAAGAAGATCCGGGTTCCGTTGCCTGCCCGGGGTCCATCCCCCCGACAGTAGTCCCCGAAGCTGTGAAGGTCCGCCATCTTCGGATGAGTGGGCCTTCGCAGTTTCCCCTTTAGCAAGGTAGATTCTGCGAGCGCCGGGTCTGGCAACACCCATTGTGTGCCAGGTTTCTCGGAAACCGGATTGCGGCATCCCGGCCGTGGCGGGGACCGAGAAGTTCGCCAAATCTTGGGGCAATCCCTTGGGCTTCGCGCGGTCGCCATGTGGTGCTCGGAAGCCGGAGGGGCCTGACAGGCCACGCACGTGATGGGACCGGGTGACGTGCTAGGGCCCACTGCCGCGCGCCCTCGGCCCAAGTGCACGTATCTATTGCGGCGTCCGGGGGCCGGTTGCTCTTCCCCAGGCAGTTACTGCGCGTGTACGTGCGCACTTATTGCGGGGTAGTGGAACGGGTGCGTGCAGACGATCCCACCTCCCCACTTCCCCATGTTCAAACCGAGGGTTATAAATTGGGGGGCAAGGGGGGCGGCGAACTTTATTCTCGCTCGCGCCCGCCTGTCCCCCTGCTCTCGCTCTGCCTCTTGCAACCCGATGCACTGTGGCGCCCGCTGCTCGAGCAGAACTCCTTCGCCGTCCGTCTTCCTTCTTCTCCTTCTTCCTTCGATCATGTAGCTGCCATCAGGCTCCTGGATGGGCTCGAACGTCACTTCCAAGGACATCACCCGCCTCTGGGTGTCACGCCGCCTGCCGGGGAGACGGACGTCAGCGTCCGCCTACCGCGGGGAGAGCAGTGGCCTCAGCCCGAGGGGCAGGAGCGCGTGGTCTTCCTCACGCATTTTGAGCGCGGATTCGAGCTACCGGTGAGCACCTTCTTTCGTGCGTTCTTGGATTTCTTCGGGCTCCAGCCGCATCATCTTGGCACCGGCGCCATCGTCCAGCTCTCCGGCTTCATCACCCTCTGCGAGGGGTACCTGGAGGTCGAGCCCACGATCGACCTCTGGGCGCGCTTCTTCTCCTTGAAGCAGCAGGGCCCGTCGGCTGGGGAGTTCGCCGACTGTGGCGCCGCCGTCATCTCGAAGCGGTCGGGGGCGGACTTCCCCAAGATCCCGCTGGAGGATTATGCCACGAAGTGGCAGAACTCCTTTTACGTCCGCAACCTTGGCTTGGATCGCATCAATCTTCCGGCCTTCGCCATCGCACCGCCGCAGGCGAAGACGAACAGGGGCTACTCGCCCCGGCGCCCGTCGCGGGAGATCATCAATCTCTGCGAGCGGGTGACGGTGATGAGGACGCGGGAGGGGCTCACCAGCACTGACCTCCTCGCCGCGTTCATCAAGTGCCGGGTTCTTCCGCCTGAGGGTCGCTCCTGCCTCATCGGCGAGATGGTCGGCCTTCAAGACCCCAACCGCATGGGGTCGACGCGGCTGTCCGCGGTGCAGATCGCGCGTGGAGTGAACGATATCTCCAAGGCCAACCTTGGGGAGGACTAGGAGTTCGGCAAGGTGCCGTACAGCCGGTCGAACCCGGCGCCGTAGGTGAGCGCCTGGTCTTCTTATTTTGCCACCGTGCACCTTCTCATCCGTCCCGACGCGACGTGGGTGGTACTTCTGAACATGATTCGGCATCCTTATGCCTGGGCCTCATCGCAGGTGGCGCCGGTGGTGCCAGAGGAGCCAGCGGCTTGAGGCGGGGAGGAAGAGGCCGAGTCCGACGCCAGCGCTGGGCGTTGTACGGCTAAGTCTCATTTCTTCCTCATGTGTCTCGAACTGCTGATCGTGGCTCGGAACGGTCGATGCTGACGCCAGTTGTTGGTGTAGCAGCGTTGGGCGGGGGAGGCGTTGACGTGGGCGGAGCCGGATCCTCGCATGGGGCGGCGCAGGCTGCCCATGAAGGAAATATGCCCTAGAGGCAATAATAAAGTTATTATTTATTTCCTTATATCATGATAAATGTTTATTATTCATGCTAGAATTGTATTAACCGGAAACATAATACATGTGTGAATACATAGACAAACAGTATGTCACTAGTATGCCTCTACTTGACTAGCTCGTTGAATCAAAGATGGTTAAGTTTCCTAGCCATAGACATGAGTTGTCATTTGATTAACGGGATCACATCATTAGAGAATGATGTGATTGACTTGACCCATTCCGTTAGCATAACACTTGATCGTTTAGTTTGTTGCTATTGCTTTCTTCATGACTATTACATGTTCCTATGACTATGAGATTATGCAACTCCCGTTTACCGGAGGAACACTTTGTGTGCTACCAAACGTCACAATGTAACTGGGTGATTATAAAGGTGCTCTACAGGTGTCTCCGAAGGTACTTTTTGGGTTGGCGTATTTCGAGATTAGGATTTGTCACTCCGATTGTCGGAGAGGTATCTCTGGGCCCACTCGGTAATGCACATCACTATAAGCCTTGCAAGCATTGCAACTAATGAGTTAGTTGCGGGATGATGTGTTACGAAACGAGTAAAGAGACTTGCCGGTAACGAGATTGAACTAGGTATTGAGATACCGATGATCGAATCTCGGGCAAGTAACATACCGATGACAAAGGGAACAACATATGTTGTTATGCCGTTTGACCGATAAAGATCTTCGTAGAATATGTAGGAGCCAATATGAGCATCCAGGTTCCGCTATTGGTTATTGACCGGAGACGTGTCTCGGTCATGTCTACATAGTTCTCGAACCCGTAGGGTCCGCACGCTTAAAGTTCGATGACGGTTATATTATGAGTTTATGTGTTTTGATGTACCGAAGGAGTTCGGAGTACCAGATGAGATCGGGGCCATGACGAGGAGTCTCTAAATGGCCGAGACGTAAAGATCGATATATTGGACGACTATATTCGGACATCGTAAAGGTTCCGAGTGATTCGGGTATTTTCGGGAGTACCGGGGAGTTACGGGAATTCGTATTGAGCCTTAATGGGCCATACAGGAAAGGAGAGAAAGGCCTCAAAGGGTGGCCGCGCCCCTCCCCATGGGCTGGTCCGAATTGGACTAGGGAGGGGGGCGCCCCCTTCCTTCCTTCTCCTTTTCCCTTCCCTTTCCTTCCCTCCTACTCCTACTACTTGGAAGGGCTCCTAGTTCTACTAGGAAAAGGGGAATCCTACTCCCGGTGGGAGTAGGACTCCCCTAGGGCGCGCCATAGAGAGGGCCGGCCCTCCCCCTCCTCCACTCCTTTATATACAGGGGCAGGGGGCACCCCAAAGACACAACAATTGATCCCTTGGATCTCTTAGCTGTGTGCGGTGCCCCCCTCCACCATAATCCACCTCGGTCATATCGTAGCAGTGCTTAGGCGAAGCCCTGCGTCGGTAGAACATCATCATCGTCACCACGCCGCCGTGCTGACGAAACTCTCCCTCAACGCTCGGCTGGATCGGAGTTCAAGGGACGTCATCGAGTTGAACGTGTGTAGAACTCGGAGGTGCCGTGCGTTCGGTACTTGATCTGTCGGATCATGAAGACGTACGACTACATCAACCGCATTGTGCTAACGCTTCCACGAACGGTCTACGAGGGTACGTGGACAACACTCTCCCCTCTCCTTGCTATGCATCACCATGATCCTGCGTGTGCGTAGGAAATTTTTGAAATTACTACGTTACCCAACAGCCAGCATCTGAGCCAGGTTTTATGCGTTGATGTTGTGCACGAGTAGAACACAAGTGAGTTGTGGGCGATATAAGTCATACTGCTTACCAGCATGTCATACTTTGGTTCGGCGGTATTGTTGGATGAAGCGGCTTGGACCGACATTACGCGTACGCTTACGCGAGACTGGTTCTACCGACGTGCTTTGCACACAGGTGGCTGGCGGGTGTCAGTTTCTCCAACTTTAGTTGAACCAAGTGTGGCTATGCCCGGTCCTTGTGAAGGTTAAAACAGCACCAACTTGACAAACTATCGTTGTGGTTTTTGATGCGTAGGTAAGAACGGTTCTTGCTAAGCCCGTAGCAGGCACGTAAAACTTGCGACAACAAAGTAGAGGACGTCTAACTTGTTTTTGCAGGGCATGTTGTGATGTGATATGGTCAAGACATGATGCTAAATTTTATTGTATGAGATGATCATGTTTTGTAACTGAGTTATCGGCAACTGGGAGGAGCCATATGGTTGTCGGTTGTCGCTTTATTGTATGCAATACGATCGCGCTGTAATGCTTTACTTTATCACTAAGCGGTAGCGATAGTCGTGGAAGCATAAGATTGACGGGACGACAACGATGCTACGATGGAGATCAAGGTGTCGCGCCGGTGATGATGGTGATCATGACGATACTTCGGAGATGGAGATCACAAGTACAAGATGATGATGGCCATATCATATCACTTATATTGATTGCATGTGATGTTTATCTTTTATGCATCTTATCTTGCTTTTATTGACGGTAGCATTATAAGATGATCCCTCACTAAATTATCAAAGTATAATTGTTCTCCCTGAGTATGCACCATTGCGAAAGTTCTTCGTGCTGAGACACCACGTGATGATCGGGTGTGATAGGCTCTACGTTCAAATACAATGGGTGCAAAACAGTTGCACACGCGGAATACTCAGGTTAAACTTGACGAGCCTAGCATATAACAGATATGGACTCGAAACACGGAGACTGAAAGGTCGAGCATGAATCATACAGTAGATATGATCAACATAGTGATGTTCACCATTGAAACTACTCCATCTCACGTGATGATCGGACATGGTTTAGTTGATATGGATCACGTGATCACTTAGAAGATTAGAGGGATGTCTATCTAAGTGGGAGTTCTTAAGTAATATGATTAAATTGAACTTAAATTGAACTTAGAAGATTAGAAGGTTTTGTCAATCCTAAAGGTACTAACAAAATATGCAAGCTCCAGCGATCCATCTATTGAATGGTGCAAGCATCTCGGAGTTGGAATATACGCTTTGATAAGTTGATCAAAGCATATAGTTTTATACAGACTTGCGGTGAAGCATGTATTTACAAGAAAGTGAGTGGGAGCACTACATCATTTCTGATAAGTATATGTGAATGACATATTGTTGATCGGAGATAATGTACAATTATTCTGCAAAGCATAAAGGAGTGTTTGAAAGGAGTTTTTCAAAGAAAGATCTCGGTGAAGCTGCTTACATAATGAGCATCAAGATCTATAGAGATAGATCAAGATGCTTGATAAGTTTTTCAATGAGTACATACCTTGACAAGATTTTGAAGTAGTTCAAAATAGAACAGTCAAAGAAGGAGTTATTGCCTGTGTTACAAGGTGTGAAGTTAAGTAAGACTCAAAACCCGACCATGGCAGAAGATAGAGAGAGAATGAAAGTCATTCCCTATGCCTTAGCCATAGGTTCTATAAAGTATGCCATGCTGTGTACCAGACCTATTGTATACCCTGCCCTGAGTTTGGCAAGGGAGTACAATAGTGATCTAGGAGTAGATCACTATACATTGGTCAAAATTATCCTTAGTGGAATAAGGATATGTTTCTCGATTATGGAGGTGACAAAAGGTTCGTCGTAAAGGGTTACGTCGATGCAAGTTTTGACACTGATCCAGATGACTCAAAGTCTCAATCTAGATACATATTTAAAGTGGGAGCAATTAGCTAGAGTTGCTCCGTGCAGAGCATTTTTGACATAGAAATTTGCAAAATACATACGGATCTGAATGTAGCAGACCCGTTGACTAAACTTCCCTCACAAGCAAAACATGATCACGCCTTAGTACTCTTTGGGTATTAATCACATAGCGATGTGAACTAGATTATTGACTCTAGTAAACCCTTTGGGTGTTGGTCACATGACGATGTGAACTATGGGTGTTAATCACATGGTGATGTGAACTATTGATGTTAAATCATGATAAATGTTTATTATTCATGCCAGAATTGTATTAAACGGAAGCATAATACATGTGTGAATACATAGAAAAACAGTATGTCACTAGTATGCCTCTACTTGACTAGCTCGTTGAATCAAAGATGGTTAAGTTTCCTAGCCATAGACATGAGTTGTCATTTGATTAACGGGATCACATCATTAGAGAATGATGTGATTGACTTGATCCATTACGTTAGCATAGCACTTGATCGTTTAGTTTGTTGCTATTACTTTCTTCATGACTTATACATGTTCCTATGACTATGAGATTATGCAACTCCCGTTTACCGGAGGAACACTTTGTGTGCTACCAAACCTCACAATGTAACTGGGTGATTATAAAGGTGCTCTACAGGTGTCTCCGAAGGTACTTGTTGGGTTGGCGTATTTCGAGATTAGGATTTGTCACTCCGATTGTCGGAGAGGTATCTCTGGGCCCACTCAGTAATGCACATCAATATAAGCCTTGCAAGCATTGCAACTAATGAGTTAGTTGCGGGATGATGTGTTACGGAATGAGTAAAGAGACTTGCCGGTAACGAGATTGAACTAGGTATTGAGATACCGACGATCGAATCTCGGGCAAGTAACATACCGATGACAAAGGGAACAACGTATGTTGTTATGCGGTTTGACAGATAAAGATCTTTGTAGAATATGTAGGAGCTAATATGAGCATCCAGGTTCCGCTATTGGTTATTGACCGGAGACGTGTCTCGGTCATGTCTACATAGTTCTCAAACCCGTAGGGTCCGCACGCTTAAAGTTCGATGACAGATATATTATGAGTTTATGTGTTTTGATGTACCGAAGGAGTTCAGAGTCCCGGATGAGATCGGGGACATGACGAGGAGTCTCTAAATGGTCGAGACGTAAAGATCGATATATTGGATGACTATATTCGGACATCGGAAAGGTTCCGAGTGATTCGAGTATTTTCGGGAGTACCGGGGAGTTACGGGAATTCGTATTGGGCCTTAATGGGCCATACGGGAAAGGAGAGAAAGGCCTCAAAGGATGGCCGCACCCCTCCCCATGGGCTGGTCCGAATTGGACTAGGGAGGGGGGCGCCCCCTTCCTTCCTTCTCCTTTTCCCTTCCCTTTCCTTCCCTCCTACTCCTACTACTTGGAAGGGCTCCTAGTTCTACTAGGAAAAGGGGAATCCTACTCCCGGTGGGAGTAGGACTCCCCTAGGGCGCGCCATAGAGAGGGCCGGCCCTCCCCCTCCTCCACTCCTTTATATACAGGGGCAGGGGGCACCCCAAAGACACAACAATTGATCCCTTGGATCTCTTAGCTGTGTGCGGTGCCCCCCTCCACCATAATCCACCTCAGTCATATCGTAGCAGTGCTTAGGCGAAGCCATGCGTCGATAGAACATCATCATCGTCACCACGCCGTCGTGCTGACGAAACTCTCCCTCAACGCTCGGCTGGATCGGAGTTCAAGGGACGTCATCGAGTTGAACGTGTGCAGAACTCAGAGGTGCCGTGCGTTCAGTACTTGATCGGTCGGATCATGAAGACGTACGACTACATCAACCGCATTGTGCTAACGCTTCCACGAACGGTCTACGAGGGTACGTGGACAGCACTCTCCCCTCTCCTTGCTATGCATCACCATGATCCTGCGTGTGCGTAGGAAATTTTTGAAATTACTACGTTACCCAACAGCGGCATCTGAGCCAGGTTTTATGCGTTGATGTTGTGCACGAGTAGAACACAAGTGAGTTGTGGGCGATATAAGTCATACTGCTTACCAGCATGTCATACTTTGGTTCGGCGGTATTGTTGCATGAAGCGGCCCGGACCGACATTACGCGTACGCTTACGCGAGACTGGTTCTACCGACGTGCTTTGCACACAGGTGGCTGGCGGGTGTCAGTTTCTCCAACTTTAGTTGAACCAAGTAGGGCTACGCTCGGTCCTTGCGAAGGTTAAAACAGCACCAACTTGACAAACTATCGTTGTGGTTTTTGATGCGTAGGTAAGAACGGTTGTTGCTAAGCCCGTAGCAGGCACGTAAAACTTGCAACAACAAAGTAGAGGACGGCTAACTTGTTTTTGCAGGGCATGTTGTGATGTGATATGGTCAAGACATGATGCTAAATTTTATTGTATGAGATGATCATGTTTTGTAACCGAGTTATCGGCAACTGGCAGGAGCCATATGGTTGTCGCTTTATTGTATGCAATACGATCGCGCTGTAATGCTTTACTTTATCACTAAGCGCTAGCGATAGTCATGGAAGCATAAGATTGGCGGGACGACAACGATGCTACGATGGAGATCAAGGTGTCGCGCCGGTGATGATGGTGATCATGATGATACTTCGGAGATGGAGATCACAAGTACAAGATGATGATGGCCATATCATATCACTTATATTGATTGCATGTGATGTTTATCTTTTATGCATCTTATCTTGCTTTTATTGACGGTAGAATTATAAGATGATCCCTCACTAAATTATCAAAGTATAATTGTTCTCCCTGAGTATGCACCATTGCGAAAGTTCTTCGTGCTGAGACACCACGTGATGATCGGGTGTGATAGGCTCTACGTTCAAATACAATGGGTGCAAAACAGTTGCACACACGGAATACTCAGGTTAAACTTGACGAGCCTAGCGTATAACAGATATGGCCTCGGAACACGGAGACCGAATGGTCGAACGTGAATCATATAGTAGATATGATCAACATAGTGATGTTCACCATTGAAATTACTCCATCTCACGTGATGATCGGACATGGTTTAGTTGATATGGATCACGTGATCACTTAGAAGATTAGAGGGATGTCTATCTAAGTGGGAGTTCTTAAGTAATATGATTAAATTGAACTTAAATTTATCATGAACTTAGTCCTGATAGTATTTTGCAAATCATGTTGTAGATCAATAGCTCGCGTTGTTGTTTCCCTGTGTATATTTTGATATGTTCCCAGAGAAAACTAAGTTGAAAGATGTTAGTAGCAATGATGCGGATTGGATCCGTGATCTGAGGTTTATCCTCATTGCTGCACAGAAGAATTAAGTCTTTGATGCACCGCTAGGTGACAAACCTATTGCAGGAGCAGATGCAGATGTTATGAACATTTTGCTAGCTCAATATGATGACTACTTGATAGTTTAGTGCACCATGCTTAAACGGCTTAGAATCGGGACTTCAAAGACGTTTTGAACGTCATGGACCATATGAGATGTTCCAGGAGTTGAAGTTAATATTTCAAGCAAATACCCGAGTTGAGAGATATGAAGTCTCCAACAAGTTCTATAGATAAAAGATGGAGGAGAATAGCTCAAGTAGTGAGCATGTGCTCAGATTGTCTGGGTACTACAATCGCTTGAATCAAGTGGGAGTTAATCTTCTAGATAAAATTGTGATTGACAGAAGTCTCTAGTCACCATCACCAAGTTAGTAGAACTTCATGATGAACTATGATATGCAAGGGATAATGAAAACGATTCCCAAGCTCTTCGTAATGCTGAAATCGACAAAGGTAGAAATCAAGAAAAATATCAAGTGTTGATGGTAGACAAGACCACTAGTTTCAAGAAAAGGGAAAAGGGAAGAAAGGGGAACTTCAAGAAGAATGGCAAGCAAGTTGCTCCTCAAGTGAAAAACCCAAGTCTGAACCTAAGCCTGAAACTGAGTGCTTCTACTGCAAAGGGACTGGTCACTGGAAGCGGAACTACCCCAAGTAATTGGCGGATAAGAAGGATGGAAAAGTGAACATAGGTATATTTGATATACATGTTATTGATGTGTACTTTACTAGTGTTTATAGCAACCCCTCAGTATTTGATACTAGTTCAGTTGCTAAGAATAGTAACTCGAAACGGGGGTTGCAGAATGAACGGAGACTAGTTAAGGGTGAAGTGACGATGTGTCTTGGAAATGGTTCCAAGATTGATATGATCATCATCGCACACTCCCTATACTTTCGGGATTAGTGTTGAACCTAAATAAGTGTTATTTGGTGTTTGCATTGAGCATGAATATGATTTGATCATGTTTATTGCAATACGGTTATTCATTTAAGTAAGAGAATAAATTGTTGTTCTGTTTACATATATGGTTACACACCCAATGAAAATGGTTCGTTGGATCTCGATCGTAGTGATACACATATTCATAATATTGAAACCAAAAGATGCAAAGTTAATAATGATAGTGCAACTTATTTGTGGCACTGCTATTTAGGTCATATTGGTGTAAAGCGCATGAAGAAACTCCATGCTAATGGACTTTTGGAATCACTTGATGCTTGCGAACCATGCCTCATGGGCAAGATGACTAAGACTCCATTCTACGGAACATTGGAGCGAGAAACAGATTTGTTGGAAATCATACATACTGATGTATGTGGTCCGATGAATATTGAGGCTCATGGCAGGTATCATTATTTTCTGATCTTCACAGATGATTTGAGCAGATATGAGTATATCTACTTGATGAAACACAAGTCTGAATCATTTGAAAAGGTCAAAGAATTTCAGAGTGAAGTTGAGAATCATCGTAACAAAAATAAAAGTTTCTACGATATGATCGCAGAAGTAAAATATTTGAGTTACGAGTTTAGCCTTCAGCTAAAACAATGTGAAATAGTTTCACTACTCACGCCACCTGGAACACCACAGTGTAATGGTGTGTCCAAACGTCGTAACCGTGCTTTATTAGATATGGTGCGATCTATGACGTCTCTTATCGATCTACCGCTATCATTTTGGGGTTTTGCATTAGAGATAGCTACATTCACGTTAAATAGGGCACCATCTAAATCCGTTGAGACGACACCGTATGAACTATGGTTTGGCAAGAAACCTAAGCTGTCGTTTCTTAAAGTTTGAGGTTGCAATGCTTATGTGAAAAAGTTTCAACCTGATAAGCTCAAACCCAAATCGGAGAAGTGCGTCTTCATAGGATACCCAAAAGAAAATGTTGGGTACACCTTCTATCACAGATCCGAAGACAAGATATTCGTTGCTGAGAATGGATCCTTTCTAGAGAAGGAGTTTCTATCGAAAGAAGTGAGTGGGAGGAAAGTAGAACTTGATGAGGTAACTGTACCTGCTCCCTTATTGGAAAGTAGTTCATCACAGAAATCTGTTCCTGTGACTCCTACACCAATTAGTGAGGAAGCTAATGATGATGATCATGTAACTTCAGATCAAGTTACTACCGAACCTCGTAGGTAAACCAGAGTGAGATCCGCACCAGAGTGGTACGATAATCATGTTCTGGAGGTCATGTTACTTGACCATAACGAGCCTACGAACTATGAGGAAGCGATGATGAGCCCAGATTCCGTGAAATGGCTTGAGGCCATGAAATCTGAGATGAGATCCATGTATGAGAACAAAGAATGGACTTTGATTGACTTACCCAAAGATCGGCGAGCCATTGAGATTAAAGGGATCTTCAAGAGGAAGACAGACATTGATAGTAGTGTTACTATATACAAAGCTAGAATTGTCGCAAAAGGTTTTCGACAAGTTCAAGGTGTTGACTATGATGAGAGTTTCTCACTCGTATCTATGCTTAAGTCTATCTGAATCATGTTAGCAATTGCCGCATTTTATGAAATCTGGCAAATGGATAAACAAAATTGCATTCCTTAATGGATTTATTAAAGAAGAGTTGTATATGATGCAACCAGAAGGTTTTGTCAATCCTAAAGGTACTAACAAAATATGCAAGCTCCAGCGATCCATCTATGGACTGGTGCAAGCATATCGGAGATGGAATATATGCTTTGATAAGTTGATCAAAGCATATAGTTTTATACAGACTTGCGGTGAAGCCTGTATTTACAAGAAAGTGAGTGGGAGCACTACATCATTTCTGATAAGTCTATGTGAATGACATATTGTTGATCGGAGATAATGTAGAATTATTCTGCAAAGCATAAAGGAGTGTTTGAAAGGAGTTTTTCAAAGAAAGACCTCGGTGAAGCTGCTTACATATTGAGCATCAAGATCTATAGAGATAGATCAAGATGCTTGATAAGTTTTTCAATGAGTACATACCTTGACAAGATTTTGAAGTAGTTCAAAATAGAACAGTCAAAGAAGGAGTGCTTGCCTGTGTTACAAGGTGTGAAGTTGAGTAAGACTCAAAACCCGACCACGACAGAAGATAGAGAGAGAATGAAAGTCATTCCCTATGCCTTAGCCATAGGTTCTATAAAGTATGCCATGCTGTGTACCAGACCTATTGTATACCCTGCCCTGAGTTTGGCAAGGGAGTACAATAGTAATCTAGGAGTACATCACTGTACATTGGTCAAAATTATCCTTAGTGGAATAAGGATATGTTTCTCGATTATGGAGGTGACAAAAGGTTCGTCGTAAAGGGTTAAGTCGATGCAAGTTTTGACACTGATCCAGATGACTCAAAGTCTTAATCTGGATACATATTTAAAGTGGGAGCAATTAGTTAGAGTAGCTCCGTGCAGAGCATTTTTGACATAGAAATTTGCAAAATACATACGGATTTGAATGTAGCAGACCCGTTGACTAAACATCCCTCACAAGCAAAACATGATCACACCTTAGTACTCTTTGGGTATTAATCACATAGCGATGTGAACTAGATTATTGACTCTAGTAAACCCTTTGGGTGTTGGTCACATGACGATGTGAAATATGGGTGTTAATCACATGGTGATGTGAACTATTGATGTTAAATCACATGGCGAAGTGAACTAGATTATTGACTCTAGTGCAAGTGGGAGACTGAAGAAATATGCCCTAGAGGCAATCATAACAGTTATTATTTATTTCCTTATATCATGATAAATTTTTATCATTCCTGCTAGAATTGTATTAACCGGAAACATAATACATGTGTGAATACATAGACAAACAGTATGTCACTAGTATGCCTCTACTTGACTAGCTCGTTGAATCAAAGATGGTTAAGTTTCCTAGCCATAGACATGAGTTGTCATTTGATTAACGGGATCACATCATTAGAGAATGATGTGATTGACTTGACCCATTCCGTTAGCATAGCACTTGATCGTTTAGTTTGTTGCTATTGCTTTCTTCATGACTTATACATGTTCGTATGACTATGAGATTATGCAACTCCCGTTTACCGGAGGAACACTTTGTGTGCTACCAAACATCACAACGTAAGTGGGTGATTATAAAGGTGCTCTACAGGTGTCTCCGAAGGTACTTGTTGGGTTGTCGTATTTCGAGATTAGGATTTGTCACTCCGATTGTCGGAGAGGTATCTCTGGGCCCACTCGGTAATGCACATCACTATAAGCCTTGCAAGCATTGCAACTAATGAGTTAGTTGCGGGATGATGTGTTACGGAACGAGTAAAGAGACTTGCCGGTAACGAGATTGAACTAGGTATTGAGATACCGACGATCGAATCTCGGGCAAGTAACATACCGATGACAAAGGGAACAACGTATGTTGTTATGCGGTTTGACCGATAAAGATCTTCGTAGAATATGTAGGAGAGAATATGAGCATCCAGGTTCCGCTATTGGCTATTGACTGGAGACGTGTCTCGGTCATGTCTACATAGTTCTCGAACCCGTAGGGTCCGCACGCTTAAAGTTCGATGACGGTTATATTATGAGTTTATGTGTTTTGATGTACCGAAGGAGTTCGGAGTCCCAGATGAGATCGGGGACATGACGAGGAGTCTCGAAATGGTCGAGACGTAAAGATCGATATATTGGACGACTATATTCGTGAAGGAAATATGCCCTAGAGGCAATAATAAAGTTATTATTTATTTCCTTATATCATGATTAATGTTTATTTTTCATGCTAGAATTGTATTAACCGGAAACATAATACATGTGTGAATACATAGACAAACAGAGTGTCACTAGTATGCCTCTACTTGACTAGCTCGTTAATCGAAGATGGTTATGTTTCCTAACCATAGACATGTGTTGTCATTTGATTAACGGGATCACATCATTAGGAGAATGATGTGATTGACATGACCCATTCCATTAGCTTAGCACCCGATCGTTTAGTATGTTGCTATTGCTTTATTCATGACTTATACATGTTCCTGTGACTATGAGATTATGCAACTCCCGTTTGCCGGAGGAACACTTTGTGTGCTACCAAACGTCACAACATAACTGGGTGATTATAAAGGTGCTCTACAGGTGTCTCCAAAGGTACATGTTGGGTTGGCGTATTTCGAGATTAGGATTTGTCACTCCGATTGTCGGAGAGGTATCTCTGGGCCCTCTCGGTAATGCACATCACTTAAGCCTTGCAAGTAATGCAACTAATGAGTTAGTTGCGAGAACGAGTAAAGAGACTTGCCGGTAACGAGATTGAACTAGGTATTGAGATAATGACGATCGAATCTCGGGCAAGTAACATACCGATGACAAAGGGAACAAACATATGTTGTTATGTGGTCTGACCGATAAAGATCTTCGTAGAATATGTAGGAGCCAATAAGAGCATCCAGGTTCCGCTATTGGTTATTGACCGGAGACGTGTCTCGGTCATGTCTACATTGTTCTCGAACCCGTAGGGTCCGCACGCTTAACGTTACGATGACAGTTTCATTATGAGTTTATATATTTTGATGTACTGAAGGTTGTTCTGAGTCCCGGATGTGATAACGGACTTGACGAGGAGTCTCGAAATGGTCGAGACATAAAGATCGATATATTGGACGACTATATTTGGACACCGGGAAGGTTCCGGGTGAGATTGGGACAATACCGGATCACCGGGAGGTTATCGGAACCCCCCGGGAGGTATATGGGCCTTATTGGGCCTTAGTGGAAAGGAGGGGAAAGGAGCAAGGGAGGGGGCGCCCCCCCCCAAGCCCAATCCGAATTGGGAGGGGGGCCGGCCCCCCGTTTCCTTCCTCCCACCTTCCTCTTCCTTCCCTCTCCTACTCCTAATAGGAAAAAGGGAGTCCTACTCCCTGTGGGAGTTGGACTCCCCCCTAGGGCGCGCCACCCTCCTTGGTCGGCCCCCTCCTCCACTCCTTTATATACGGGGGCAGGGGGCACCCCATAGACACAACAGTTGATCATTGATCTCTTAGCCGTGTGCGGTGCCCCCCTCCACCATAGTCCTCGATAATATTGTAGCGGTGCTTAGGCGAAGCTCTGCGACGATAAAACATCAAGATTGTCACCATGCCGTCGTGCTGACGGAACTCATCCCCGACACTTTGCTGGATCGGAGTCCGGGGATCGTCATCGAGCTGAACGTGTGCTAGAACTCGGAGGTGCCGTAGTTTCGGTGCTTGATCGGTCGGGCCGTGAAGACGTACGACTACATCAACCGCGTTGTGCTAACGCTTCCGCTTCCGGTCTACAAGGGTACGTAGACAACACTCTCCCCTCTCGTTGCTATGCATCACCATGATCTTGCGTGTGCATAGGAATTTTTCTTGAAATTACTACGTTCCCCAAGAATTCGGACATCGGTAAGGTTCCGAGTGATTCGGGTATTTTCGGGAGTACTGGGGAGTTACGGGAATTCGTATTGGGCCTTAATGGGCCATACGGGAAAGGAGAGAAAGGCCTCAAAGGGTGGCCGCACCCCTCCCCATGGGCTGGTCCGAATTGGACTAGGGAGGGGGGGCGCCCCCTTCCTTCCTTCTCATTTTCCCTTCCCTTTCCTTCCCTCCTACTCCTACTACTTGGAAGGGCTCCTAGTTCTACTAGGAAAAGGGGAATCCTACTCCCGATGGGAGTAGGACTCCCCTAGGGCGCGCCATAAAGAGGGCCGGCCCTCCCCCTCCTCCACTCCTTTATATACAGGGGCAGGGGGCACCCCAAAGACACAACAATTGATCCCTTGGATCTCTTAGCCGTGTGCGGTGCCCCCCTCCACCATAATCCACCTCGGTCATATCGTAACGATGCTTAGGCGAAGCCCTGCGTCGGTAGAACATCATCATCGTCACCACGCCGTCATGCTGACGAAACTCTCCCTCAATGCTCGGGTGGATCGGAGTTCGAGGGATGTCATCGAGTTGAACGTGTGCAGAACTCGGAGGTGCCGTGCGTTCGGTACTTGATCGGTCGGATCGTGAAGACGTACGACTACATCAACCACGTTGTGCTAACGCTTCCGCGAACGGTCTACGAGGGTACGTGGACAACACTCTCCGCTCTCGTTGCTATGCATCACCATGATCCTGTGTGTGCGTAGGAAATTTTTGAAATTACTACGTTACCCAACAGCCCACATGGGAAAGATAGCGTCGCACCGCGGCCCCAGGCCCCGAAGTGTGCGGCGGACCCGGACGGGACCGGGAGGCCGGCCAAGAGGAAGCGCGGCAGCGGGCACGGGGGGCCAACCCCGGTCCCGGTCTTGGTGGGGTAAGCCTCATCTCTTGTTTGCGCTTGGCTTTTCTTTTCTTGAGCTAGTCTTGTTTCTTTTCTGCTTATTCCATCTTCTTCTTCAGGTCGCCAATCGCGCTAGCAAGGGCGGCGGCGGAAGCCGCGACCGCCGAAGGGGCCGAGTTCCGCAGGAGCTGGTGCGACCTTGCCGACCAGGCCGAGGTGGAGGAACAGGCTGACTTGAACCTCAGCCTGGATCCGAACGACGCCGAAGTCGTGGCCTGGCGGGATAGGAACCGGGCTGAGGCGGAGCTGAAGGTGACGTCGATCTGTGCTTGGACCGACGCGGCGGCGGCATGGGCGCGAGGCGACGCGGAGCCGGCCTGGTGCGAGATGCCAGCCATCGCAGATGAGGGAGTGCGGCTGTGGAGGCTGGGCTGCGGTGGTGACCCCTGACCGGGCGGTCGTGGAAGTGGCGGATGACTCCCCGCCACGGGCCGACGTGGTCGAGCGGGCGGGGACCGATGGTGGTGGAGGCGGTGCCGTTTCGTAGGAGACACCACGGGCGATGGTGCTGGAGGCCACCCCGGCAGCTAGACCGGAGCCGGTGACGCAGGGCGTGTTGGCATCCGGGTCGTCGTCGGCGCCGGGAGGGGCGTCGGAGGAGGTTTTGGCCGCGTCGCAAGAGGCCAGCGGGGAGCATGCCTTGGTGCCCCGGCAGGGAGGGCGCCGAGCTGCCGTGCCACAGCCGGCGCGGAGCGGGAGCGCCATTGTCTTCGGGCCCCAGACCCAGGAGGAGGAGGCGATGGACGCCCTCAGCCGCCGCCTGCGAGGCCGGATGGAACGGCTCGAGGCGGAGGTGGAGCGGACGCGCGACCTGGAGCACGCTGTTTTGGTAAGCTTTCTTGTAATTTCTTCTTTGTGGGGGCGCACCAGTGCACCCACTGGGTGTAGCCCCCGAGGTTCGGGCCAACTACGTAGTAGTTGGGTCGAATCTTTGGAGTGTTGGCCTTGTTCTGACTTCTGCTTTTTTCAGCATCTCGACGCTTTCCAGGTCGCCGCCTTCAATCGTCTCTTGGGCAAGCACCGGGAGCGCAAGGAGCAGCTCGCCGCCAAGGAGGAGGAGCTCCGCGTCGCCGCAGGTACTTCTTGTGCTTTTTTCAAGTGGGGGTGCGCTAGCGCACCCACTGGGTGTAGCCCCCGGGATTCAGGCCAACTATGTAGTAGTTGGGCCAAATCTTAAGTTTTGCTTTTATCTCTTCTTTTGCTGAGCCCTTCTTCTTCGCAGCCGAGGTGTTGTCCTGGCGGACTCGTCAGCTCCGGGCTGGTCATCACTACAACCGGCTCATCGCCGACACCGGCCCTCTTGGCATTGAGGCGGCGCAGGCGAGGGCGGAAGCGGCCGCGGCTCGACAGTCTCTCGACAAGGCCAGCCGGCTGCATGAGCAGCTGGTGGGTCAGAAGAGCGTCCTCGAGGCCGAGGTGGGGCTCCTCAAGGCGGAGGCCTCCAAGGCGGGAGAGGCGCAGCGGGCCCTGGTGGAGGCGGACCAGCAGCGCGGCCAGCTGGCCGACGATAAGGGCCGGCTCCAGGCCGAGGTGGACCGCCTGCGGGAGCAGGTTGCCACGGCTGAGGGGGCTCATCAAGACAAGGCCCGTCGCCGCGAGGTGGCCAAGAAGGCGGCCGAGGACAAGGGCGCCGAGCTGAAGGCGGCCCTTGCCAAGGCGGCCAATCTGGAGAAGGCGCTCAAGGAGTGCGATCGCGCCATCGAACGGGAGCGGCGCGGTAGGTTGCTTGAAGCGTGGCACCTGGAAGAATCCTTCTCCAATAAGTGCTTTTTTCTTGTTGTTCGTCGGGTCGAGATCCGGCCTTTCTTCCTTGTTGTTGTTTTTCTAACTTGCTTCTTCTTTGCGGTAGGGGCCTTCCCGGAGACGCAACGGATGGCGGAGGAAACCGTCCGCCATCAGCACGACCTGGCCGGCGTGGTTGGTTCCGGGACGGATCCGCGGGTGGCCTGGACCTTCCTGGAGATCATCGCCGCCGCTGAGGCCCACTAGGAGGCCCTGGGGACGCAGCTGGGGCGGCTGTCCCAGGCCGGCACTGCGATGACGGCGGCCCTATGGCCGGGCTCCGTCCAGCCGAGCTGCTTCTCGCGCCTGGCGCGTTGGTTGGAGATGGGGCCGGACCGGCTTGGCGAGTGGCGCATCTCCGCCGCTTGCGCTGGTGCTGAGATGGCGCTCCGGTTCGCATTGTCCTGGCATCCAGACCTGTAGCTGGACGCGTTGATGGGCCAGCGGGCCGGTTCGGAGCAGCACTTGCAGGAGCAAGCTGGCCGGATCGCCTCCCGGGCCAGCTACATCGCCGAGTTCGCCTTCCACGACGAGTTCCATCCGGAGCGGACAGAAGACGGCAGGGCCATGGACAGCGACGACTACGGCTTGCTCTTCCACGATCCGGAGGGGAGCTCGGAGGAGGCGGGCGTCTACCGCGACGCGGGTGCTGAGGAGGACACCGGCGCCACGGCGAACCCGGAGGCCGCCAAGGGAGAGCCGACGATGTCGCGACGCGGCGCTGGAGATGCCTGAGACACTTTGTAGAATTTGTTAAATAGCAGGTCCACCCACCCACTGGGGTTTTTTAGGGTGTAATGAACTCGGGCCATGGACCTTTATTTAAATATTTGTGTGGATGTTGTGTGTGCTTTTGCTTTTTTGTCTTCCATTTTTTGGACTGATTTCATGCGTTTTTACTTTCTCAAACCTCCCCCCGCGAGTCAGACGGCCGAGGCTCCGGTCCGTGACAAGGAGCTTGGTTCTTTGAGAGGAGCGCGCAGGACTTGGGTCCCTCGAAACGTTTGAGCGCGAGCGAAACACCCACTGGGCCGGCTGGCGGCAATCCGGCAAAGCCGGTTGGCGAGCAGCCGGTCGTGCGGCTGTTCATTTGATGAATGGTGGGCCGGGTTGATCAACCCGGCAGCCTTTGACTTAGTGTATGAAGCGTAAAGGAGCTTTGGCCCGTTGTGCTTGCCAGCCGACAGCCAAAACTAGATCTGTGGCTTTTAGGGCGAAGTGGGGGACCGCGGTATCCTAACTTTATCAGGAATCACCAAGTAAGGCGGCGGGGTGGCGACCGAGCCAGCCAGCCCCCGAGCCCCCGGGACGAGCGAGTCAGACCGGTGGTCGGTTTCAGTGGTATAGTGATGCAAGGAAACAGGGACACAATAAATTGGTCAGCAAAAGGCAGCATGTCGGTGTCAAAACCGGCGGATCTCGGGTAGGGGCTCCCGAACTGTGCGTCTAAGGCGGATGGTATCAGGAGGTAGGGGACACGATGTTTACCCAGGTTCGGACCCTCTTGATGGAGGTAATACCCTACGTCCTGCTTGATTGTTCTTGATGATATGAGTATTACAAGAGTTGATCTACCACGAGGTCAAAGAAGCTAAACCCTAGAAGCTAGCCTATGGTATGATTGTCTGTTGTCCTATGGACTATAACCCTCCGGTTTATATAGACACCGGAAGGGGCTAGGGTTACACAAGGTCGGTTACAAAGGAGGAGATATACATATCCGTATTGCCTAGCTTGCCTTCCACGCCAAGTAGAGTCCTATCCGGACATGAGACGAAGTCTTCAATCTTGTATCTTCATAGTCCAACAGTCCGGCCAAAGGATATAATCCGGCTGTCCAAAGACCCCCTAATCCAGGACTCCCTCAGTAGCCCCCGAACCAGGCTTCAATGACGTTGAGTCCGGTGCGCAGTATTGTCTTCGGCATTGCATGGCGGGTTCTTCTCCAAATCTTGAATGTCTTGTTAAGTAGTGTCCAGCCCCATAAATGTTGGACTTCTTGGCTTCTGTGCTTAATAAGGGTTATTTTCCATGCGTCGAATGAATACGAGGAGCAAGGGTGTTTTTACATTCGCCCCCCTAGCCAGGTAAATAAATTGTCTAATTAAAGGGGTGGGGATTCTTAGACCCAATCCATACCATCCTCCCACAGCGAGAATCCATCGGAGCGCGCTTCGGAAAAATCCACTCCAACATGGTCGACCACCACAGCTCCTCCTCCCGCCCCCGTAGCCCTAAGCCCGGTGATTGGGAGAGGTGTTCTGTCCCACACAGTCGATTAGTAGAGCTGCAGACTTAGGGATTTCTCCCTCCAGCGTATATGGTCCCCGTCCGAGCCGAGCTCGCCACCTACAATGGCGGGGAGCAAGCGGAGAGCTTCCCCAGCCCCTCTAAGGGGGAGCGGGTGTGCATTGTTCCTTACTTAGTAAGGGGACTCGGATTTCCAATTCATCCGTTCCTCCGCGGGCTCTTGGAGTTTTACGGCCTCCAACTGCATAATTTCACCCCTGCTTCCATATTACACATCGCCGGCTACGTTGCCCTTTGCGAGCTATTTCTGGGCTGCGAGGCTCATTTCGAGCTATGGAAAAGTTTATTTTGCTTTGTGTCCCGCACACAGAAGGGGTCACTTTATCAAGTGGGCGGAGCCGAAATATGGCGCATCACCGAAACCGGATACCTGTCCGGTACTCCGAAGAAGACGTCTGAAGCCTGGCCTTCGGAGTGGTTTTATATGGAGGACGTCCCCCTTCCAGACTCTGTTCGGCGGGGTCTTCCTGAGTTCAACAATGCTCCTCTGAAGAAACGCCGAAGCTGGCGCCCACGGAGCCCCCAGGAGGAAGACAACGGAGAAGTCCTTTACCTGATGAACCGGATTAAAGCGCTGGCTCAATCAGGATTGAGAATAGTCGAGGTTATGTCAATATGCGTAATGCGGGGAGTGCAGCCACTTCAATATCAAGGGCACCCCCTGTGGTGTTTTAACGGGGAAGATGATGCCACCCGCTGCGGGTGTAAGGGACCGGACTCCGCAGCTGCTTTAGCAAAAATTCTGTCCGAGTTATTCAAGGGAGAGGAAGAGGAGTTCATCCGTATCAAGCCACGGGATGGATTCTCTATGTACAACCCTCCAAGCTGGGTGAGTTATACCTCTTTACTCCCATTCTTCCCGCATTCTTCGTCGTAGGTACTCACCTTGCCATTATACGGCAGGAATTGCGAAAAGCTGTAAAGGAGGTCAACAGCCCATCTCCACAACCAGAGGACCCTGGCCGGGCCCTCGGTCCCGGACTCGAAGAGGATCCGGACATATTCGTGGAGCTGATAGATAGGCAATTCTATCAATTGAGCTGCGATGACGCCATGGTGGCCATAACGGCCGACTATCCCGGACTGCTCCCTGCGTCGCATGTAAGGAAAACCGAAATCCCCAACTCCAAAAATAGGATCCCCTTTTAGACACTTCACCTACCATACACATATGGTGTTTTACAGGGAAGGCATTCGGGACGCCGTGCCGAACCTGCAGCAACTCGCCAGGAAGAGGCACCGAAGCCGGGTAGGCCAAAAAGGACGGTGGTCAGGACGGAGATGCCGGTGCAGAGGTATGACACAAAACCTCGCTCCGTGGTTGTCGTCTTTCTTAAAATGCAATGACGTCCATGCTTCTTTAATAGAAAAAACATTCACCGGACTATATACGGAGAGGCTGCCGATCACGCCTCCACTAGTCAGGCTCTAGGGCCGGACATAGAGGCGGAAGCCAACATGGGGCGGACGCCGGATGCTCCTCCTACAGAGGATGCGGATAGACTATCCGCTACAAATTCAGAAGTGGAGAGCGCCATGAATCATAGGCGTCGCCAGGCCGTACTCCGTGGCGCTTGTTTCTCGCCAAACGCATTTAATGCCTTCAATTCTGGAGACGCATACATCCGTGCTACTGAAAATGGTCTAGCCAGAGCCACGAACCAGTATGTAAGGGATATACGGGTAAGCAAATCTGACGATTATATGTATCAGTAGCCCCTGAGACTTGAAACAGTTGATGCAACTGATTTAAGGATCATTATTTGTGCAGGTTCTTATGGAGAAGAATTCCCAATTGTCTCAAGAGCTGGACGAGTGCAAGGCCCAGCTAGAAGCCGCTGTTACCACATTGAAGGAGTCCAAAAGGGTCCCCATGGTAACTCTTTTGTCTATTGCAAAGAATATCGATACCGGGTAGTATGCGGCATGTATGCACACCTAACAATTGATGTTGCAGGTGGCCCCAGAGTGAATCCGGAGGCCGTGGAGGCGGATACGGCACGTGATGATTGACAGTGAAATGCTGGAGAGCGCGTGCTGACGCGAGTCAGGCAGGAGAAAAATGATCTCCAAGAAGCCAATATCCAGCTGGGCATGGAACTGAAGGATGTCCGAGCCCAGCTTGCCAACTCCGTGAAGGAGAATAAACGGCTTCGAGGCGGCATTTTTAGTAAGTGCTTGAACGAACTTCTTAAAGGAGTTCGGCGAAGAAGCCTGCTAACAGCGTTATGTCTGCAGGTATGCTGACGGGTCGTCCCGCGGAGGAGATGCCCGGGTCTTTGGGTGATCTTCTACCAGAGCTCTCACAACTGCACGAACAAGTTCGGCAGGTGATGCAGAGTATTGCTCAAGCCTTGTGGCCATCCGCGCCCCCGCCAGGAGGCATGGGGGAGCTTATAGAGAAGCTCAAGGGAGCACGGCGGCGCTTCCGATTATGGAAGATATCATCATGCCGACAAGGTGCAAGGGAAGCCTAGGCTATGGTGAAGACACGATATACCAAGGCTGACCCAAACCACATGGCCGAGGTCGGACCTGTGGGGCCCGATGGGAAAGAGATCCCCGTCAGTTTAGTGTATGATCAAGTAGAATTAGCCGCAAAGTATTCCCGACAGGATTGTAGGCTAGACAGCCTGTTGGATGGTATAGAAGAAGAATTTAATCAGTCTTAGTGACTGTGTACTTCAAGTCACATATGTAATGTCCCTAGCCGGATTGTAAATCATTTGTCATGGCGGGCCTTTTCGCTTCGACCTCTGGACCCGATAGTCCAGAGTGTATCCGAATACCCACTTGGTTATATAAAAACCGGGGTATGCATGGAAACCAGGCGTAGGGGTCATAAGTGCTTGAACAGACAAGTACCCAAGTAGCTATGTTATATTACATGGATAGTAAGAAACATCTTCCAGGGAGAATAGTTTCGTTAAGGGTTCCTTTCCCTGGGTACGCATGCCCTAATGTGCATGTCCGAACTGCGAGACGCAGGCTAAAAACATCTGGGGGTGTGTGTTAATTTAAATGAAAGTCATCTTTTATTCACCGACCGAATATTCCCTTAAGAACGCTAGCTTTCGGCTTCACCCAGTCTGAGGTACACATCCGGCTGACCCGGCCGTAACAATCGCAGAGGTGCTCCCCTTATGCCCTAGCCGAATTAACGAGAACGTAGGGCATAAATACAAGAGCCAGGCAACCCATCTTGGCCAAAACTTAAGTCATATCGATGCATATAATGGCGAAAAAAGGTACATGCGGAAGAATAACACATGTGCGGGGCATAAAGCCCGGAAGGGTAATTAAATTGAGCTTCTGTATGAGAAGCCCGCAGGTATATTGAGCGTGGTTAGCACGTCAAGATTGTGTAACCAAGACACAAGTGTAGCCCTTTAGGGCCTCAAAGAGAAAAAGGAGAAAGAAAGAGAGAGAAAACAGATGTGTAAAAAATTGATGGAGGTGAGGAGACGAACATAGAGTCCGGCGCTAGGTGTAGAATCTTCGTAGTCTGGCTGCGTTCCATGGGTTTGGCTCGAGTCGATTATCCGATGCATCCCGCAGACGGTACGCTCCACCGGTCAGAACCTGGTCGATAATGAAGGGACCTTCCCATTTGGGCTTGAGCTTGTTCTTTTTCTTCTTCGGTAGGCGTATAACAAGTTCGCCAATGTTATAGGTTTTGGCCCGCACTTCTCTGCTTTGATACCTTCGAGCCTGTTGCTGATAGAATGCAGAACAAGCTTTTGCCACATCGCGCTCCTCCTCCAGGGCATCCAAACTGTCCTGCCGATCGAGCTCAGCCTCTCCTTCTTCGTACATGTGCACTCGAGGTGAGTCATGAATTATGTCGCAAGGCAGCACTGCCTCAGCGCCGTACACCATAAAAAATGGTGTGTATCCGGTAGTGCGATTCGGCATGGTCCGCAGCCCCCAAAGTACGGAGTCGAGCTCCTGTACCCAATGAGTGTCTGATTCCTTTAAAGATCAGACTAATCTGGGTTTAATGCCGCTCATGATAAGATCATTCGCTCGTTCGACTTGACCGTTAGTTTGCGGATGATAGACAGAAGCATAATCGAGCTTGATGCCCATGTTGCTGCACCAAAGTTTCACCTTGTCGGCTGTAAAGTTCGTGCCGTTGTCAGTGATGATGCTGTGGGGGACGCCATAACGGTGTACAACCCCGGATATGAAGTCTATCACCGGTCTGGATTCAGCCGTTTTGACAGGTT
The DNA here is from genome assembly GCF_003073215.2 of Triticum urartu. Classification (NCBI taxonomy): domain Eukaryota; kingdom Viridiplantae; phylum Streptophyta; class Magnoliopsida; order Poales; family Poaceae; genus Triticum; species Triticum urartu. Next base: position 96,101,153 of record NC_053028.1, on the reverse strand, counting down.
TGGCTTCTATCCATTTGGTGAATCTATCCACCATGACCAGTAAGTATTTTTTATTATGGGTTCCCCCTTTGAGGGGTCCGACCATATCGAGCCCCCAGACCGCAAAGGGCCAAGTAATGGGGATTGTTTGGAGAGCAGTAGGTGGCATGTGGCTTTGGTTTGCAAAAAGCTGGCAACCGACACAATGTTGTACCAGATGTTGTGCATCTGCCCGGGCCGTCGGCCAATAAAAACCTGTACGGAAGGCCTTGCTTACAAGGGCCCGGGCTGCGGCGTGGTGGCCGCCAAGTCCGGCATGGATTTCTGCCAAAAGCTTCCGCCCTTCCTCTTCGGAGATGCACTTTGAAGGACTCTGGTTGTGCTTTTATTATAAAGCTCTCCCTCATGGACCTTGTAGGCTTTAGATCGCCGCACTATGCAGCGGGCCTCATTTTGGTCCTCGGGTAATTCATGTCTAGTTAGGTAGGCCAGGAATGGTTCTGTCCACGGGGCGATGACGGCCATTATCACGTGGGCTGAAGGTGTTATTTCGGTGGCAGAGCCTCCGATTATGTCAGAGTATTCGGTATCTGGGGTTGTGGCCGGGTCCGGATTATTTTTGCCGGTGTCCCCTTCACATACCACGGATGGTTTAAACAATCTTTCCAGGAAGATGTTCGGTGGGACAGGGTCGCGTTTGGTGCCGATACGGACTAGGATGTCCGCCGCCTGGTTGTTTTCCCGAGCCACATGGTGGAATTCAAGCCCCTCAAACCGAGCTGACATTTTGAGGACGGTGTTGCGATATGCCGCCATTTTCGGATCCTTAGCATCGAAGTCTCCATTTATTCGGGATATTGCGAGGTTCGAGTCCCCACGCACCTCTAGGCGTTGGATGCCCATGGAGACTGCCATCCGAAGGCCGTGTAAAAGGGCCTCGTATTCAGCTGCGTTGTTGGAGTCTATATATAGTATTTGGAGCACATATTGCACCATATCTCCAGTGGGGGACGTCAGGACGACGCCAGCCCCCAAACCAGCCAGCATTTTAGAGCCGTCGAAGTGCATGATCCAATTGGAGTATGCGTCGTACTCTTTAGGGAGTTCGGCTTCCGTCCATTCGGCTACGAAATCGGCCAGTACTTGCGACTTAATGGCCCGTCGTGCCTTATATCTTATGTCGAACGGGAGGAGCTCGATGGCCCATTTGGCAATCCGGCCTGTGGCATCGCGGCTGTTTATTATGTCATTGAGTGGTACTTCGGAGGCCACCGTAATCGAACACTCTTGAAAGTAGTGTCGTAATTTCCGGGATGCCATAAATACCGCGTATGCTATCTTTTGGTAATGTGGGTACCGTGATTTGCATGGAGTGAGGATGGTGGATACATAATATACCGGCTTTTGAAGTGGGAATTTATGTCCGTCCATCTCTCGTTCGATGACGAGCACTGCGCTTACAACTTGGTGAGTTGCCACTATATATAATAGCATTGGTTCGCCAACAGTTGGCGCGGCCAAGATTGGGTTGGTGGCTGGGATGGCTTTTATTTCTTCCAGTCCGGCCGTGGCTGCGTCCGTCCATTCGGAGTGTTCGGTGCGCCAAAGAAGGCGATAAAGGGGAAGTGCCTTTTCTCCTAATCGGGAGATAAAGCGGCTTAAAGCCGCCACACATCCAGTCAATTTCTGGATTTGCTTGAGGTCAGTTGGGATAGCCAACTGCGACAGAGCTCCAATTTTAGCCGGATTTGCTTCAATTCCTCTACTGGAGACGATGAAGCCCAGGAGCTTTCCGGCGGGAACACCGAAAACGCATTTCTCTGGATTGAGCTTAATGGCGTATGTTCAGAGATTGGTGAACGTAAGCCTCAAGTCGTCTATTAAAGAGTCAACGTGTCTGGCTTTAATGACCACATCGTCTACATATGCCTCTACAGTCTTATCGATCTGCTTTTCCAGACAAGTCTGGATCATGCGATGATATGTTGCGCCGGAGTTTTTGAGCCTGAAGGGCATTGTGTTAAAACAGAAGGGGCCGTATGGCATGATAAATGCCGTTGCAGCTTGATCAGACTCCGCCATCTTGATCTGGTGGTAACCAGAGTATGCGTCGAGGAAGCACAATGATTCGTGTCCTGCGGTAGTGTCAATGATTTGATCGATGCGAGGGAGTGGGAAGGGATCCTTTGGGCAAGCCTTATTAAGTCTTTGAAGTCGACACATAGGCACCAGGATTTGTCCTTCTTTGGTACCATCACCAGGTTTGCTAGCCAATCTGGATGTTTTATTTCTTTAATAAATCCGGCTTCCAGTAGCTTGGCCAGCTCCTCTCCCATGGCTTGTCGCTTAGGTTCGGAGAAACGCCAAAGAGTCTGCTTGACTGGCTTGAATCCTTTTAGAATATTAAGTCTATGCTCGACCAATCTGCGTGGGATTCCTGGCATGTCTGAAGGGTGCCAGGCGAATATATCCCAATTCTCGTGCAGAAACTCCTGTAGTGCGGCATCTACAGCGGGGTCTAACAGTCCCCCAATGGATGATGTATTTGTAGGGTCCGTTGGATGGACTTGGAATTTAACAATTTCGTCTGCTGGTTTAAAGGAGGTGGACTTGGATCTTTTGTCTAGTATCACGTCGTCCCTGTCCACCGTGGAGCGCAGCGCGGTTAACTCCTCCGCCACAAGGGCTTCGGATAATGCCTCGAGGGTTAGTGCGGCTGTTTTGTTCTCGGCGCGGAGTGCTATGTCCGGATCACTAACTAGAGTGATGATTCAATTGGTTCCGGGCATTTTGAGCTTCATGTACCCGTAATCGGGTATGGCTTGAAAAATCGTGAATGCCTCCCGCCGTAGAAGGGCGTGGTATCCGCTACTAAACGGGGCCACTTGGAATGTAATTTCTTTGGACCTGTAATTCTCCGGAGTGCCGAATACCACATCAAGTGTGATTTTCCTAGCGCAACGTACCTCCCGACTAGGGATGATTCCTCGGAAGGTCGTACTGCTTTGCTCAATACGGTTGTTGTCTATTTCCATTTTTTGGAGAGTTTCCTCATAAATGAGGTTTAATTCGCCGCCGCCGTCCATGTGCACCTTAGTGAGCCGAAAGCCGTCCACAATTGGACTGAGGACCAAAGCGGCTAGTGCTTGGGCTGTTCGGAATTTAGGTTCGTCACTAGCATTGAAGGTGATAGCCATGTCGCTCCATGGATTTATTGCTGCCACGTGGCAGACTTCGGCAAGGCTGCGGAGTGCTCGCTTACGCCTATTATTTGAGGCGAAGGTCTCAAAGACCATTAATACTGTATTGTTATCCATGGGAAGGTGCTCTGGGGTATTTTGGGTGAGAAGATCCTCACCACTTTTGGCCACCAGCCGGAGTACCCAACATGCTCTAAGGTTGTGTGTTGATATGGTATCCGCTGTACTATGGATTTTGCAGGGCCCGTTAAGCCATCCCTCCAATACGGTTCCACGCCATGTAGTGGGCTTTTCCTTCTTTGTAATTGAGTCGGGTGACTTATGAGAGTGCACCCTTTTAGTTCGGACTGGGGGTTTTGTCAGAGCAGGATTATCCCAAAATTGCGTTTGGGTTTTCCAGGAACTTTCCATCGCACATTATTTCCGTACTATGGCCGCCAAGTCAGCGAAGTGTGCTACGTCACGGCGACTTATGGCGTTGAGGACTCCCTTGTCCGTGCAATTGTTGCAAAAGAACAAAATTGCATCTTCCTCGCAACAGTCCTTGACCTTGTTCATTACAAGGAGGAATCTGGCCCAATAGTGATGTACTATCTCTTGGGGCGCTTGCCTAGTGTGGGAAAGATCATTTGTATTTGGGTGGGTGGGTGGATTTAAGTCCAGACCTTGACCCAATCTGTGATCCCGGGGCGGGGGAGTTTCCAATCTTGGAAGTTCGGGCTCCGGGATGTTGCCCTGTGGGTTCGGTATGCGACCTGATTCTGGATTCAGGGTTAGGGCGGTGTCCTCTCGTGAGCGAGTATCCGGCTCGGGGAGCTCGGGAATCCGGACATAGTTCATCCTCAGGATAGAGGGAGAATCACCGCATTGCTCCTCCACCACCGCTATCTGATGGGTGACCGGCGGAGAGTTAATCTCCCTTTGGTCGGGTTTAAGCCCGATCCGATCGTAGTCCGTAGTGACTCCCAGAGTGGCGATGCGATCCAAGAGCTCGTTCAAAGAGCAGAGATCCATTGGATCCATCTGCTCGGCAAATTTCGAGCCAATGTGGAGGCTATTTTTGATGACCTGAGAAGTCATCATCGGCGCCACAGCCGAGCGGGCGGTCATGATGAAGCCGCCTAGTCGGAGAGCTTGGCCTACAGCCAGGGCTCCCCCAGAGATGATGTTGTTCTTGACAACGAGGCGAGCCATCCTCCTTATGATGACAACACAGTGGAACTCTCAATGAAAGCACCAATGTCGGTGTCAAAATCGGCAGATCTCGGGTAGGGGGTCCCGAACTGTGCGTCTAAGGCGGATGGTAACAGGAGGCAGGGGACACGATGTTTACCCAGGTTCGGGCCCTCTTGATGGAGGTAATACCCTACGTCCTGCTTGATTGTTCTTGATGATATGAGTATTACAAGAGTTGATCTACCACGAGATCAAAGAGGCTAAACCCTAGAAGCTAGCCTATGGTATGATTGTCTGTTGTCCTATGGACTAAAACCCTCCAGTTTATATAGACACGGGAGGGGGCTAGGGTTACACAAGGTCGGTTACAAAGAAGGACATATACATATCCGTATTGCCTAGCTTTCCTTCCACGCCAAGTAGAGTCCTATCCGGACACGAGACGAAGTCTTCAATCTTGTATCTTCATAGTCCAACAGTCCGGCCAAAGGATATAATCTGGCTGTCCGGAGACCCCCTAATCCAGGACTCCCTCACAGCCCCCGAGTCTTGTTCGGGAACCCCATAGTTTCATGCGTTTGCAAAAGGCGACGGTACATACGCTCGTGTGGCTAACTGTAAAATGGGTGGAGGAGTTCCGCGTTCCACGGCCGGGTCGTTTCTTCGTCAGCAGTGTCCTTCTTGCGCTTCCTTGACTTGCGTGCGTCGATGAGGTAGTAGGCATTGCGGTCGCGCAAGACCTTGCTCACGATGAATGGGCCCTCCCATGGATGGGACAGCTTGTGTCGTCCTGCCTGCTCTTGGACGAGTCGGAGCACGAGGTCGCCCTCACGGAACGCGAGGGCTTGATCTTCTTGCAGTGGTAGTGCCTCAGGCCTTGCTGATAGATGGCCGAAGGACTAAGCGCCAGGAGGCGTGCTTCTTCGAGCAGGTCGACGCCATCTTCGCAGGCTTCTCTGACTTCGGCTTCGGTGTGCATCGCGACGCGCGGCGAGTCGAACTCGACGTCGGTCGGGATGACGGCCTCGGCTCCGTAGACAAGGAAGAACGGGGTGAACCCGGTCGACCGATTCGGCGTGGTGCATAGACTCCAGAGAACGGCTGGCAACTCGTCGAGCCAACTACCGGGTGAGCGGATGAGTGGCTCGACGAGTCACGGCTTGATGCCGGACAGTATGAGTCCATTGGCCTACTCGACTTGCCCGTTGGACTGCGGATGCGCAACGGAGGCCAGGTCGAGGCGGATGCCGGAGACGGAGCAGTATTGTTCGAGTGTGCCCTTGGCGAAGTTGGTGCCGTTGTCGGTGATGATGTTGTTTGGCATGCCGTAGTGAACCGCTATGTCTTTGATGAACCGGACGGCTGTTGGCCCGTCCAGTTTCTTGATTGGTCTTGCCTTGATCCACTTGGTAAATTTGTCCACTGCCACCAGCAAGTGTGTCATGCCGCCTCAAGCGGTTTTGAAGGGTCCCACCATGTTGAGTCCCCAGACCGCGAAGGGCTAGGTGATCGGTATGGTGCCGAGTGCTGACGCCGGCTGGTGGCTGCGTTTGCTGAAGCGTTGGCATCCCTTGCACCTGAGGACGAGCAACTCGGCATCTTCGAGGGCCGTGGGACAGTAGAAACCATGGCGGAACGCCTTGGCCACCAGGGATCGTGATGCGGCGTGGTGCCCGCACTCGCCCTGATGTATGTCGCGGAGGATGTCCATGCCCCGTTCCTGCTCGACGCAGCGCTGGAACACGCCGGTGGAGCTGCGCTTGACGAGCTCGTTGTTGATGATGTTGTAGGCGGACGCCCGACGCTGCACTTGCCGAGCTTCGGTCTCGTCCATGGGGAGAACCCCGTTCTCCAAAAATTTTGATATTGGGAGGGCCCAAGATGGAGCCGTAACCACGGCGAGGACGGCCACCAGGGTGGGTTCCGAGTCGGCAGCCCCCGAGCCGGGTTGAGCAGTCCCCGGGTCGGGTATGGCGACGGCCGGGTCTGGGACGATGGTGGCCGGGTTCAATAGTCCCCGGGCCGGGTTGAGCAGTCCCCGGGCCGGGTTGAGGTGCGGCCGGGTTGTCTAGAACGTGGATAGACTCAGAGTCCGGTGATGGCTTGACGGACGGCTTGCGCAGGTGCTCGAGGGAGACGCCGGATGGGATGGCTTGTCGTGAAGAGGCGATCTTGGCGAGCATGTCGGTTGCTTCATTCTCCGTGCGCGGGACGTGGAGGAACTCGCAGCCCTCGAAGGATCCGGACAGCTTCTGGACGAGGAAGCGATAGCTTGCCATGTTGGAGTCGCGGGCGTCCCATTCGCCGGAGCACTGCTGTACCACCAGGTCTGAGTCGTCGTAGCACAGGATGTGCCGGATGCCAAGTTCCTTGGCAAGCCGAAGGCCGTGCACAAGGGCTTCGTACTCGGCAACGTTGTTGGAGGCGGCGAAGTGGATCTGGAGCGCGTAGTGGAGCCGGTCGCCCTTCAGGGATGACAGTACGATGCCGGCCCCTAAGCCGAGTCGCATCTTGAACCTGTCGAAGTGCATGCGCCAATGCGTCGAGTTGGGAGACGATGGCAAGTACTGGGTCTCGGTCCAGTCGATGAGGAAGTCGACCAGGGCCTGAGACTTGATCGAGGTGCGGGGTTCGTAGAGGATGGTGTGGCCGGCTAGCTGGATTGCCCACTTGGCAACCCGGCCAGAGGCGTCCCGGCACCCAATGATTTCTCTGATAGGCACCGTGCTGACCACTGTGACAACATGCTATTGGAAATATTGCTTCAGCTTCTTGGCGGTGAGGTACATGCCGTAACACATCTTCTGGTAGTGCGGGTAGTTCTGCTTGGAGTTGGAGAGCACTTTGCTCAGGTAGTAGACTGGGCGCTAGACGGCTTGGATCTTGCCCTTCTCCGGTCGCTCGACCGCCAGCACCGTGCTGACCGCCCGCGGGGTCACGGCTATGTAGAGCAATAGCGGCTCCTTGTCGGTCGGCGCCAGGACTGGTGCGGTGGAGAGCATGCGCTTGAGGTCTTGGAAGGCCTCGTCTGCCTTGCCGTTCCATTCGAACGGGCTCATCTTCTTCATCAGCTGGTACGGGGGCAGCGCCTCTCACCCAGCCGGCTTAGGAACCGTCTGACCGAGGCCAACCACCCGGTGAACTTCTAGACATCGCGCAGCCGAGCCAGCTTGCGCATGCGCTCGATGGCCTTGATCTTCTCCGGGTTCGCTTCAATGCCGCGTCCGAGACGAGGAAGCCGAGTAGCTTTCCGGCCGGAACGCCGAAGACGCATTTTCCAGGTTAAGCTTGACCTTGTATTCACGGAGGTTGGTGAATGTTTCCTTCAAATCGTCGAGGAGAGTGAGGTGCTGCTTGGTCTTCACCACGATGTCGTCCTCGTACACATGGATATTGCGGCCGAGTTGCGGCAGCAGGCATTTCTGCATGCAACGCTAGAAGGTGGCGCCTGCGTTCTTCAAGCCGAACGACATGGTGACGTAGCAATATGCCCCGAAGGGCGTGATGAAGGACGTCTTCAGGGCGTCAGCCGGGTCCAGCTTGATCTGGTGGTAGCCGGAGTAAGCGTCCAGGAAGGACAGGAGCTCACACCTGGCGGTCGAGTCGATGACTTGGTTGATCCACGGGAGGGCGAACAGATCCTTGGGACAGGCCTTGTTAAGGCTGGTGTAGTCGATACACATGCGCCAGGTCTTGTTCTTCTTCAGGACGAGGACTGGGTTGGCCAGCCACTCGGGGCGAAACACTTCCATTATGAAGCCGGCCGCCAGAAGCTTGGCGACCTCTTCACTAATGGTTCTTCTCTTCTCTTCGGAAAATCGTCGTAGAGGTTGACGAACGGGCTTGGCGTCCTTGCGGACGTGAAGTTTGTGCTCGGCGTACTTCCTCGGGATACCCGGCATGTCCTTGGGGGTCCATGCGAAGATATCCCGATTCGCACGGAGGAAGTCGACGAGCTCGCCTTCCTATTTGCTGTCGAGGCGGGCGCCTATGACAACGTACTTGCTGCAGATGGGGTCTTCTGGGTTGAGCTTCACTTTCTTGATCTCCTTGGAGGGCTTGAAGGTGGCCTCGTCCGCCGGGTCCGAGGTAGGGATCGATGCGGTAGAGGCCTCGCCTACCAGGGCGACGATCCGGTCGAGCTGGCGCCGCTCCTCGGAATGACCAGTGACTCGGCCACTTGGCGTCGTCTGCTACATCTTGAGCTTGTGTTGGTTTTCCACGAAGAGGAAGGGATGATGCAGCAGAGTAGCGTAAGTATTTCCCTCAGTTTTTGAGAACCAAGGTATCAATCCAGTAGGAGCCCACGCTCAAGTCCCTCGTACCTGCACAAAGCGATAGCTACTCGCAACCAACGCGATTAGGGGTTGTCAAGCCCTTCACGGTCACTTACGAGAGTGATATCTGATAGATATAATATTTTTGGTATTTTTGGTATAAAGATGCAAAGTAAAAAAGTAAAAGCAAAGTAAAAAAGCAAAGCAAGATTAAAGTAAAGGAGATTGATATGATGAGAATAGACCCGGGGGCCATAGGTTTCACTAGTGGCTTCTCTCAAGAGCATAAGTATTCTACGGTGGGTGAACAAATTACCGTTGATCAATTGACAGAATTGAGCATTGTTATGATAATATCTAGGCATGATCATGTATATAGGCATCACGTCCGTGACAAGTAGATCGAAATGATTCTGCATCTACTACTATTACTCCACTCATCGACCGCTATCCAGCATGCATCTAGAGTATTAAGTTAAAAATAGAGTAACGCCTTAAGCAAGATGACATGATGTAGAGAGATAAATTCATGCAATATGAAATAAACCCCATCTTGTTATCCTCGATGGCAACGATACAATACGTGCCTTGCTGCCCCTTTTGTCACTGGGTAAGGACACCGCAAGATCGAACCCAAAGCTAAGCACTTCTCCCATGGCAAGAACTACCAATCTAGTTGGCCAAACCAAACGGATAATTCGAAGAGACTTGCAAAGATAACCAAACATACATAAAAGAATTCAGAGAATATTCAAATATTATTCATAGATAGACTTGATCATAAACCCACAATTCATCGGTCTCAACAAACACACCGCAAAAACAAGATTACATCGAATAGATCTCCACAAGAGAGGGGGGAACTTTGTATTGAGATTCAAAGAGAGAGAAGAAGCCATCTAGCTACTAACTATGGACCCGAAGGTCTGAGGTAAACTACTCACACTTCATCGGAGAGGCTATGATGATGTAGAAGCCCTCCGTGATGACGGCCCTCTTCCGGCGGAGCTCCGGAACAGGCCCCAAGATGGGATCTCGTGGATACAGAAAGTTGCGGCGGTGGAATTAGGTTTTTGGCTCCTGTTCTGATCGTTTGGGGGTACGTGTGTATATATAGGAGGAAGAAGTACGCCGGAGGAGAAATGAGGGGCCCACGAGGCAGGGGCGTGCCCTAGGGGGGCGCGCCCCCCCACCCTCGTGACCGCCTCTTATGTTCCTTGGAGTAGGGTCCAAGTCTCCTGGATCACGTTCGGTGAGAAAATCACGTTCCCGAAGATTTTATTCCGTTTGGACTCCGTTTGATATTCTGTTTATCCGAAACACTAAAATAGGCAAAAAAACAGCAATTCTGGGCTGGGCCTCCGGTTAATAGGTTAGTCCCAAAAATAATATAAAAGTGGAAAATAAAGCCCAATATAGTCCAAAACAGTAGATAATATAGCATGGAGCAATCAAAAATTATAGATATGTTGGAGACGTATCAGGCATCCCCAAGCTTAATTCCTGCTCGTCCTCGAGTAGGTAAATGATAAAAAGAGAATTTTTGATGCAGAGTGCTACTTGGCATCATTTCAATGTAAATCTTCTTAATTGTGGTATGAATATTCAGATTAGAAAGATTCAAGACAAAAGTTTATATTGACATAAAAAATAATAATACTTCAAGCATACTAATAAAGCAATTATGTCTTCTCAAAATAACATGGCCAAAGAAAGTTATCCCTACAAAATCATATAGTCTGGCTATGCTCCATCTTCACCACACAAAGTATTTAAATTATGCACAACCCCGATGACAAGCCAAGCAATTGTTTCATACTCTAACTTTTTCAAAACTTTTTCAATCTTCACGCAATACATGAGCGTGAGCCATGGATATAGCACTATAGGTGGAATAGAATGGTGGTTGTGGAGAAGACAAAAACGAGAAGATGGTCTCACATCAACTAGGCATATCAACGAGCTATGGAGATGCCCGTCAATAGATATCAATGTGAGTGAGTAGGGATTGCCATGCAACGGATGCACTAGAGCTATAAATGTATGAAATATCAACAAAAGAAACTAGTGGGTGTGCATCCAAGTTGCTTGCTCACGAAGACCTAGGGCAATTTTGAGGAAGCCCATCATTAGAATATACCAGCCAAGTTCTATAATGAAAAATTCCCACTATTATATGAAAGTGACAACATATGAGACTCTCTATATGAAGAACATGGTGCTACTTTGAAGGACAATATATGAGACTCGCTATATCATGGTGCTACTTTGAAGCACAAGTGTGGAAAAAGGATAGTAGCATTGCCCCTTTTTATTTATTTTCTTTTTTTGGGGGGCCTTCTTTTTTTCTTTGGCATTTCTATTTTTTTTCTTTTTTTATTGGGACAATGCTCTATTGAATGACGATCATCACACTTTTATTTATTTACAACTCCATTCTAAAACAAAGTATGACTCTATATGGATGCCTCCGGCGGTGTACCGGGATATGCAATGAATCAAGAGTGACAAGTATGAAGAAACTATGAATGGTGGCTTTGCCACTATGTCAACTACATGATCATGCTAAGCAATATGACAATGATGAATGTGTCATGATGAACTAGATGGTGGAAAGTTGCATGGCAATATATCTCGGAATGGCTATGGAAATGCCATAATAGGTAGGTATGGTGGATGTTTTGAGGAAGGTATATGGTAGGTGTATGATACCAGCGAAAGGTGTGTGGTATTAGAGAGGCTAGCAAAGGTGGAAGGGTGAGAGTGCGTATAATCCATGGACTCAGCATTAGTCATAAAGAACTCATATACTTATTGCAAAAATCTAGAAGTTATCAAAGCAAAGTATTACGCGCATGCTCCTAGGGGGATAGATTGGTAGGAAAAGACCATCTCTCATCCCCGAGCGCCACTCATAAGGAAGACAATCAATAAATAAATCATGCTCTGACTTCGTTACATAACGGTTCACCATACATGCATGCTACGGGAATCACAAACTTTAACACAACTATTCTTTAAATTCACAACTAATCAACTAGCATGACTTTAATATTATCACCTCCATATCTCAAAACAATTATCATGCTTCAATCTTTTCTTAGTATTCAACACACTCAAAAGAAAGTTTCACAAATCTTGAATACCAAGCATATTATTATTAAGCAATTACCATGCTACTAAGAGACTCTCAAAATAATTTAAGTGAAGTATGAGAGATCAATAGTTTCTTTAAAACAAATCCACCACCGTGCTCTAAAAGATCTAAGTGAAGCACATAGAGCAAAATTATAACACTCAAAAGATATAAGTGAAGCACATAGAGCAAAAACTACTTAGCTCAAAAGATATAAGTGAAGCACATAGAGTATTCTATCAAATTTTAATTCATGTATGGCTCTCTCAAAAGGTGTGTACAGCAAGGATGATTGTAGCATACTAAGACACAAAGACACAAATAATACAAGACGCTCCAAGCAAAACACAAATCATGTTGGTGAATAAAAATATAGCTCCAAGTAAATTACCGATGGAAGTGCACGAAAGAGGGGATGCCTTCCGGGGCATCCCCAAGCTTTGACTTTTTGGTGTCCTTGGATTATCTTGGGGGTGCCATGGGAATCCCCAAGCTTAGGCTCTTGCCACTCCTTGTTCCATCATCCATCAAAATAATTCACCCAAAACTTGAAAACTTCACAACACAAAACTCAAAATAGAAAACTCGTGAGCTCCATTAGCGAAAGAAAACAAAAGACCACTTCAAGGTACTGTAATTAAATCATTATTTATTTATATTGGTTTTAAAACTACTGTATTCCAACTTCTCTATGGATTATAAACTATTTTACTAGCCATAGATTCATCAAAATAAGCAAACAACACATGAAAAACAGAATCTGTCAAAAACAGAACAGTCTGTAGTAATCTGTAGCTAGCGCAAGATCTGGAACCTCAAAAATTCTAAAATAAATTGCTAGACGTGAGGAATTTATCTATTAATCATCTGAAAAAATAATTAACTAAATATTATTCTTTAAATAAAATGACAGCAGTTCTCGTGAGCGCTAAAGTTTCTGCTTTTTACAGCAAGTTCAACAAGACTTTCCCCAAGTCTTCCCAACGGTTCTACTTGGCACAAAAACTAATTAAACACAAAAAAACACAACAAAAACAGAGGCTAAATAATTTATTAATTACTAAACAGGAGCAAAAGGCAAGGAATAAAAATAAAATTGGGTTGCCTCCCAACAAGCGCTATCGTTTAACGCCCCTAGCTAGGCATAAAAGCGAGGATAGATCTAGGTATTGCCATCTTTGGTAGGCAATCCATAAGTGGCTCTCATGATAGTTTCATATGGTAATTTTATTTTCTTTCTTGGAAAGTGTTCCATTCCCTTTTTTAATGGAAATTGAAATCTAATATTCCCTTCCTTCATATCAATAATTGCACCAACCGTTCTAAGGAAAGGTCTACCAAGAATAATAGGGCAAGAAGGATTGCAATCTATATCAAGAACAATGAAATCTACGGTCACATAATTCCTATTTTCAACAATAAGAACATCATTAATCCTTCCCATAGGTTTCTTAATAGTGGAATCCGCAAGATGCAAGTTTAGAGAGCAATCATCAAAGTTACGGAAATCTAGTAAATCACACAAAGTCTTGGGAATAGTAGAGACACTAGCACCCAAATCACACAAAGCATAAAACTCATGATCTTTAATTTTAATTTTAATAGTTGGTTCCCACTCATCATAGAGTTTTCTAGGGATAGAAACTTTCAACTCAAGTTTTTCTTCATAAGATTGCATCAAGGCATCAACAATATGTTCGGTGAAGGCTTTATTTTGACTATAAGCATGTGGAGAATTTAGCATGGATTGCAACAAGGAAATAAAATCAATTAAAGAGCAACTTTCATAATTAAATTCCTTGAAATCCAATATAGTGGGTTTAGCAACATCTAGATTTTTATTTCTTTCAATCCCACTTTCATCAATTTCATCATTAAGATCTAAACACTCTGAATTTTTAGAACGCCTTCTAGGTAAAGGAAGATCATATTCAGTTTCATCAAGATTCATATTGCAAAATAAAGATTTAATAGGAGACACATCAATAACTTTTAGATCTTCATATTGATTTTCATAGGTATTGGAAGAACACGCTTTAATAAAGGCATCTTTGGAAGCACGCATCCTAGCGGTTCTTTCCTTACACTCATCAATTGAAATTCTCATGGCTTTTAGAGACTCATTGATATCATGCTTAGGTGGAATAGATCTAAGTTTCAAAGATCAACATCAAGAGCAATTCTATCAACGTTCCTAGCCAAATCATCAATCTTAAGCAATTTTTCTTCAATCATAGCATTAAAATTCTTTTGCAAAGAAATAAATTCTTTAATATTAGATTCAAAATTAGAGGGTATCTTATTATAATTTCCATAAGGCTTATTGTAGGAATTCCCATAATTATTAGAAGGATTACTAGGATATGGCCTAGGATTAAAATTCCCTCTATAAGCGTTGTTACCAAAATTATTCCTACCAAAAATTTCACATCCATAGATTCATTGTTATTCTCAATCAAAGTAGACAAAGGCATATCATTAGGATCAGAAGAAACACTCTTAGTAGCAAATAATTTCATAAGTTCATCCATCTTTCCACTCAACACATTAATTTCTTCTATCGCATGCACTTTTTTTATTAGAAGATCTTTCAGTATGCCATTGATAATAATTAACAATAATATTATCTAGGAGTTTAGTAGCATCTCCTAAAGTGATTTCCATAAAAGTGCCTCCCGCGGCCGAATCTAAAAGATTTCTAGAAGCAAAATTCAATCCGGCATAAAAATTTTGTATAATCATCCACAAATTCAAACCATGAGTAGGGCAATTACGTATCATTAATTTCATTCTCTCCCAAGCTTGTGCAACATGTTCATGATCAAGTTTTTTAAAGTTCATAATATCGTTTCTAAGAGAGATGATCTTAGCGGGAGGAAAATACTTAGAGATAAAAGCATCTTTGCACTTGTTCCATGAATCAATACTATTCTTAGGCAAGGATGAAAACCAAGCTTTAGCACGATCTCTAAGCGAAAAAGGAAATAGCATCAATTTAACG